>NC_140350.1:15584777-15857509 GCF_963514085.1 Chelon labrosus | reverse complement strand
GTTAATAAAAAAAAAAAAAAAGTAGAAGAAGACGATAACTTCAGTGAGTGGGAGGTGTTACCTGCCATGTAGCGGATCGTCTCCAGTTTGAGCGACTCCAGAACCGTCCTGAGAGACGCCACCTGTAGATCCATCTTCCTGCTGATCTCCATGTTGTCGTTGTCCAGTTCGGCTTTCTAAACACAACAACCAATCAGATCGCTCTCTGCTGAATGACAACGTAAACGATGCTTCAGGTTTTTACCTTGTGGTGAAACTCTGAGGACGCCTCCATCAACTTCCTGTCCTGATCAGTGAACTGGAGGAAAAACAAGAAACTTGTTTAATCAGAGAAGAGGAAATAAAAACCTCGAGACTGATGGATGAGGAGTAGAGGTTCTGGTGGTGACCTTTACTAATTATCAACAAATAAATAAACATCAGATGTGGAGTTTCCAGGAGGGACAGAAACATGGAG
The DNA here is from genome assembly GCF_963514085.1 of Chelon labrosus. NCBI lineage: Eukaryota > Metazoa > Chordata > Actinopteri > Mugiliformes > Mugilidae > Chelon > Chelon labrosus. The sequence continues at coordinate 15,857,052 of NC_140350.1, read as the reverse complement.
GTAGAAGAACTTCCTGGTGCATTCACTGTCCCTCTGTGATTCTCTAAACTCACCATGTCAGAGATCCGGCTCCTCTCCAGGTTGATGTCTAGTTTAGTTTCTGCTCTGACTTTCTGACTCTCCTCCTGAACAACAACAACAACAAAAGAAGGACTGACACGTTTTTTTAAACACTTCACATTTTATCATAGCTCATGGTTTTAATTTACTTTCTCACCTTCAGTCGGTTCTGGAGCTGCTCTAACTCTCGCTTCATTTTCTGCAGGAACAAAATGAGTTTTTAAAGGTCGGTCTCTCCAGCATGAACATTAAATATGTATTCTGTACATTAATAATGATCAGATTAGGAGAAAATAAACTGTGCCATCAGCATAAAAACATGGTTTATAAATTGAATGTAAGAGGACCAATAGTAGAGCCCTGTGGGACGCCTACAGCCACTTTAACAGCAGCTGAGTTGGAACCGTTTGATCTTTAAAAAGAGAAGCTTAGTATTCTCCAAGACATTAACACTGAGTTTATATTATTCAGCTGGAATTAAAAGACATTTGTCCCGTTGTACCGTGTTTTCAGATCGGAGGTTTGCGAACTCGCTCTTCTCCAGGATCACCATGTCCTTCCTGACGGAGTCCAAGTGGGCCATGATCTGCTGCAGCGCAATCTCCTGTAGACGGAATGCAGATATGACCTGACAGCATAGATACGTGACCCCTAAATTAAGCCTCAATGAAGTGTCCCGTGCAAATAATTGACATTCTAATGTACAAAACCCAGCCATTTGCTAAACTCTGGCCTCCTACCTGGTGGGATTTGGTCACCATGTCTTTGTAGACGATGTCCATGTTGGCTGTAGTCAGGGTGACCAGAGCTGAAACGATCAGCTCCGCCTGGCGCTTCTCAAAACCTGCACAAAAACAAAACTTAAAACATCCAGTTTCCCAAGCAGCTTCTGAACTGGGACATTCAGCCCCACTCAGCTCACCACTGCTCTCCAGCTCCGTCACCATGGTGTGCGAGTCGAAGGTGAGCTTTCGCTGCTCCAGAGGCGTCAGTTCAACTTTCCTCAGGTCAAAGGTCATCAGAGGGGCTCCCACATGAAAACCTGTCACACACATTCAGACCATTTTTTTTTTTTTCCAGACTACCAGTTCTGAAGCACAACATGGTGTCCTCAGCCACCACGCGCTTGGCAGTGCCTGACTCCACCTATGACTCGCCACACCCCTCAGTTCTGTTTGACTTTAGGTCTAGAAATCATTTTAACAGGTGACTTAATTAATTAATTAGCTACAGAGATCAAATCTGTTTTAGTAGCAGGCTGAAAACATTTTGATTTAACATGGAGGTCAATGGGGACTGACTCCGACTCACTGTTGGAGCCTCTAGTGGTCGTTTGAGGAACTGTCGCTTGACAGTGGTTAGCTTAGCTTAGCATAAAGACTGAAAGTAAATAGAAACAGTTAGCCTGGCTCAGTCCGAATGAATAGATAATAAACTATTTATTTACTCACATTATTTCATATTAGAACATTTTAAGTGGTTACTTATCGATCAATGTTACCGTAGAAAACTTTAATGAGAGTAAACTCTGTAAACTTTCCACTTTCGTAAACACTCACTTGCCCACGTGGTCGCGAGCCGCCACGGGTCACACCGTCGTAGCAGCACGTTCATCCCGGAAGTTTCTGTGTTTCTGAGTTTCAGTGAAGCCCAGACAGGTAAAAAGTTCGGAAAGACACAAACACCTGACCGACTGGAACCAGTGTGATCACGGTTACGATGGTGCCTTCAGGTTCCCGCGGATTTCTTAATCTTCCTGTAGTCCTCTTATAAGAGACGAGAACCACAGTAGTCTGAAAGCTAATTTACAATATACACTATACACACTTTATATATGCAGTATAAGAAAGTATACATATTAACAGTTTTTCAGAAATAATAATGTTGGTAATGTTATCAAAAAGGTTTTAAAAGTCTTAAAAAAGTCTGTAAATATCAGAATTGTAATTAAATGTTTGTTTATGTTAACCTACGGTTATTAGTACTGTTATTCAAACCAAAAAATCCTAAACAAAAATTTCTTTGATATTTTTACATCAAATATTACATTTTTGGGGAGTGAAACAACCAGAACTAAAAGCAAACAAAACTAATTCAGAAACAACTGTTTTCACTTCAAGCTAGGTAATAAGTTTTTAGATTGATCAAGAAATCCTGTTTTTTTCTAACAAACCAAACAAATACAGCCAGAAACTATTAAAAAGTTCAGAATTCCCGAGTGTACGTAGTAACATTAAATGCGTCTACGCCATTACGTCACATCCGGCACGAAAATAGTTTTGTATTTAAACAATAAATTTATCTAAAAATGTCAACTTCATTGCGAAAACAATAAAATTAAAAAATCACTACAAACCAGCTTTTAGTTTTTATTAGAGGTTCATATGAAGAAGAATGTCGGTGAAGAATTGTTTTCCCAGAATTTGTCAATAAAGTTTCGCCTTTAAAATCAACAACCCAGCTGTCATGGCGGCGCCGGTGGACAGCGGGAGCTGGTTTCCAGCGTTAGCTCTGGGAGTTTCTTTCCTCAAGTGTCTGTTCATCAACGCTTAGTGAGTGTGAAGACTTTGCTGTGGACTTGTTGCGTTTGTCGGCGCAGATTCTGGACGATGTTTTTATTCGCTGGGCGATAATTTAAAAGTTGAAGAGACGCCTGTTAGCATTCAGCTAACGGACCGAATAGCTAACATTAGCTTTAAACAGATGATTTTTAGTTAACACTGAGGGGGTTGTGTGTGTGCGCAGATACAAGCATGAGACAATAGAGAATAAACATTTTGTATTAATTTTATTTTATTTAAAGCAAGGAAGGATTGTTGGAACATTAAACTGACGTGTTATTAACTCCAGGACTTTGTCTCCAAACGGCCACAAGATGGCGTCGCTTTTCATTTTGGAGACTAAATCAGAGTGTAGAGTTTGTTGTTGTTGTATTTTCATCTCTTGCTCTTGTTCGTCATCAGTCACTCCACAGACTTCGAGGTCCACAGGAACTGGTTGGCCATCACCCACAGTCTGCCGGTGTCGAGGTGGTACTACGAGGTCAGTCTGAGGGGCTTCAGAGCACAGATCAGAGGGAATAGCTACAGAGAGGAAAACGTGTTAGAGTTGGATTTATTTACTTCAGGGAAATATAAAGAGATTAAACCTCTAGAGAGGCAGGAGGACAAGGAAGAGGTTTATATTTGACAGTATTTTAGATTCTGTCTAAAATACTGTCAAATCAGTTCAATATCTGTATTTATTGAACTGAAACTGATGAAGGCATCAAGAGAATCTGGACTTATCTTCTCTTTTTCTTCTTCGTTCCCTATAGAATTCATCTGAGTGGACTCTGGACTACCCGCCGCTGTTCGCCTGGTTTGAGTTCGGCCTGTCCCACGTGGCTCGGCTCTTTGACGAGGACATGCTGCGGGTGGAGAACCTGAACTACGCCGGCCCGTCCGCCGTGCTGTTCCAGAGGCTCTCGGTCATCTTCACCGACGTGGTGTTCGTCCTCGCGGCCAGAGAGTGAGCTCCGTTCAAACCCGTCCGTCCCAAACACATCCTGATCTAGATGTTTGCTGGCCAACAACAATGACAGTTTTTATTTGATTCATTTTTTTCTTTCTTTAAACAGTTAGAAAATTATTAAAACAAATATTTCTATTTTATTTTTTATAGGTTTACTGAATTACAAAACATTGTCTCTCCAATTATTATTATTTTTTTTCTCCTGACTATTACACATTTTGAGTTTATTCCTTTATTAACTCATTATTACTAAAACCATAATCTGTCCGTCCCATGTCTGCTCCACTCTGACTGGCTCTCTCCTCCTCCAGGTGCTGCAGGTGCGTTCGGGAGCAGAAAGGTTCTCAGGACGTTTTGAACCGGCCGTCCTTTGTCCTCGCCGTTCTGCTGCTGTGGAACTTCGGACTCCTCATCGTCGACCGTATCCTTCAGACACCTGAACGCCTCAGCGGAGGTCAATTAATTCTGTGGCCAATGTATTAAGGACACTTTAAAATCCTTCACATTCTCTCAGATCTTCACTTCCAGTACAACGGCTTCCTGTTTGGTTTCCTGCTGCTGTCGGTGGCCAAACACCTGAAGGTACAAACATCACGGCCCCTGATGCTACTTCCTCCTCTTATTTCTGACAGTGTTATAGACCTTCATTGTTCTCCAGGTGATCAGTTACTAAAGATTTCTCTGAGAGAAAATGGAAAGTCCATGAAGGCGTTAATTTTGGAAATAGCTACCAAAAGCCGTGTCCCGCCATACTTGCTGTCGGCAGCATTCTCTGGATCAGATTCAGGCTCTGACAGAAAAGGAGACGTCTAAAAGAATCCCAGAATAAAACTCGTTAAGGACATCCTGATCATTTAACATCGATTTAAAAACAAACAAACAAAAAAAATAAAACTCAGTACTAGCCTACAAAGCTACCCTGTAATGAAATCCAGATGGATAGATCCAAAAGGCTAACTCAGTATTCATCAAAAAGTACCTTCCTCCAAACAGTACTTGAAATAAATAACAGTAGGGAAACTAAAAGGATATTGGTTCTTATCACAAAAACAAAACCAGAAACCAGATAACAAACTTAAATGTCTTTTCACATAGCTCTGTGCTGTGTAGCTTAGCTTCACTGCTCAGTTCTGTAGAATACATGCATGTTGAGTCTTAAACGTAAAACATTTTCACTCGACTCAATCGGCTCTAAAACGTCAGTGTTGGATTTTGACTCCACGTGTCACACAGGGTCAGCACCTGCAGGGGGCGCTGCTGTTCTCCATCCTGCTCAACCTGAAGCACATCTACCTGTACGTGGCTCCGGCCTACGGCGTCTTCTTGCTCAGGAGTTACTGCTTCACTCAGGACCACAAAGGTACCGACCACCTGACAGAACCAGAACCAGAACCTTTAAACCAAACACACAGGTTTATTTCCATGTTCATCAGTTTGCTTTTGGTGAATTTACCAATTAATAAATGGTATTAGTACAACACACACCATAGCAACCAGGTGACGCATCCTAGCAACCACCACAAATGTCAATCAGCTGTGAACAACACACCGAACACTGTGTGATCCATAACGGCCACTAGCTCTCACATCAATGGCCTCTGTCGTGTTTGTTGTTTTCTGCAGACGGGTCCGTCCGGTGGTCGAGCTTCAGCCCGCTGCGTCTGCTGATGCTCGGCAGCATCGTGGTTTCAGTCTGCGCACTGTCCTTCGGCCCGTTTATCTTCATGGTGAGTCTGTCGGGACATCCCGATCAAGATGCGTTTTATGAGTCACATGTCAAATAGTCAGATGTTGGTCTAAAAAAAAACCTTCTTCAAAGTTGTTTCTTAAATGTTTTCATTCTAGTTTTCAACCGCACAGAAACAACAAGTATATTAGCTCTTATCACAAGAACACTAGCTAATTAGCTATCATAGCTTCTGTAGTCTAGCTCATTGCTGCTAACTATCTTTGCTAAATTAGTTTTTACCTTTTGAAAAGAAATCTGGCTGCAAAATACTACTGATTGACTGATCCACTACAGGAGGCACACAATTCAACCTTTGGACATTTTATTTAGTCTGGACATCATCACATTCTACCATTGTGCACATTATAGAATCCATAAAAATACTGGCATTGCCTTCATATAGCTGTAGTGCAGGTTAGCTTCTGTAGCCTAGCTCTTTGCTAGTAACTGGCTTTTGGTCTGGACAAAATTCCACAGTGATTAGCACAGTGCTATATGATGACAACATAAAACTATGGAAACCTTGAATACAGACTGCAGTGTTGGTTTCATGCAGCTAGCTTTTAGCATTTCCCCCAAAGGGACACTGGTGATGATGATTTTACTTTGTCTCTGATGAAGGAGTGTTGTGTTTTCAGGGGCAGCTCCCTCAGGTCCTGTCCCGTCTCTTCCCCTTTAAGAGGGGCCTCTGTCACGCCTACTGGGCCCCAAACCTCTGGGCCCTCTACAATGCTCTGGATAAAGGCCTGGCGGTGCTCGGTGAGGCTGCTCTTCCTCTGGATGTCTCGTTACACAACTCATATTTCACTTTAACGCTCAGTCTGAGTCTCTTTTTATTTCAGGTGTTCGCCTGAAGCTCCTGAAGGAGGCGGAGCTTCCCCGAGCGTCCATGACAGGTGGCTTGGTTCAGGAGTTTCAGCACTCGGTCCTCCCCTCCGTCTCTCCCTCCGTCACACTTGTCTGCACTCTGCTGTCCATCCTGGTGAGCTAACACTGTTAGCTTAGAGAGGATGTCTTCTCAGATTATTCACACATTTATCTCTTTAAATAAACTTTATTCAGCCACCAGAACATTTACACAGATGACATGAAAGCACAGTGACACGTCTTCAAAGAGTTTTAAGACCGTTACCGAATGAATCTTGATTTAAAAGAGACGTTATCAATACTTTTAAAATATCTTCCATCTCTTGCTTCCTTTGGTTATAAATCTGAGATCATGACAGAGGCTCCAACTCTGAGAGCAGCGTCAGGATGTAAAAAGTCTGAGAGCAGCGTCAGGATGTAAAAAGTCTGACGACAGAGTAGAGTTGGACAAAAGTAAAGACACATGAAAGATACAGAACTAGAGGGAGATAATGGAGGAGACATCACAAACCTCTGGAACCAGTGTTAAAATCTTTGTCAGAAATAAAGCAAACTTGCTTTAATTTTGAAAGTGAAATGCCTCTAACTTTAGCCTTTGTCTCATAAAATCGTGTCCAGGTTTAAGACGTGAAAACAGGAGTTTAGAATCAACCTTAACATGTTGAAGCGTCTGCAGATGTTTAATGAGGAAACTGTTGTGAAATTTCTGAACAGGAACTACCATTTTAATCTGCTTCCTTCCGGACGTCTTCATGTGTTTTATTAAAAGTCTGAAAGCTTTTTTTGGTGTCAAATTAAACTTGACCTCTCTCTCTGTCTGAAGCCAGCCGTGGTGTCGCTGTGGGGGCGTCCTCGCAATGCTCGCCGTTTCCTGCGCTGCCTGCTGCTCTGCGCTCTCGGCTCCTTCATGTTTGGCTGGCACGTCCATGAGAAGGCCATTCTCATCGCCATCCTGCCTCTCAGGTGATCCGTCAGGTCACATGACCTCATGATCGATCAGCAGCACTTGTCTCGTTAAATCACCATCTTTTTTTTTTTCTTTTTTTTCCGTAGCATCCTGGCGGTGGAGAGCAGAGAGGATGCTGGGATATTCCTGCTGCTGACCTCCACGGGTCATTATTCACTGTTCCCACTAATCTTCACCCCTGCAGGTGAACATGGATCCTTAAACGTTTTGATCAGCTAGCCAAACATTAAAACTAAAAACTGAGTAATTTTACCAACTTCTGCTAATGTTAGCATGGTTGCTAATGTTAGCTGTCTCATCCCCACACTACCTACAATAAGTTGGTTCACTAACATTAGCAAACAGCATCTCTTGCATTACCTTTTTGGTGCAGGTCTATTGACTATTGTTTGTGCTGAATGCTATCATCAACAAAGAAGCTATCATGAAGCTAATAGCTTCTGTCTTGCTTGTTTGGCTAGCAGTTAGATGCTGGTTAGCTCAGCCAGAGGAATGCTTTGATTTATTAAGGGTAGCTAAATATTGCAATGAGTGGTCTTTATCAAAAGCTAGACAGTTAGCCAACAGTCTGCAGTCCTCCAATAAACACAAGGTGTTACTTTTCTTGCATGTTTAATGAAGACCCACATTTACTGTAAAACTGCGACCAAGCACAAAATGCAAACACAAATCAGAATCGGAACAATATTCCTTTCACTGACAGGTTGCAGCTATGCTAGCCATCAATTAAGTCACCTTTATACCTAATCTGCAACAAACAAATACACAGAAAATATACCATGCATATAGTCTAAAGCAATGGGTAACACAAAATACTCACGGACAAATAGTGTCCAAGGCAACAACGTTGAATCAACAATGTTGAAAATAAATGGCAGCAGCAGATGCCGGCACATGTGCTCTTTTCTCTGTCTGGTTAGCTCTGAAGGAAATTCCCTGTTGAATGACCAGGAGGGCGCACTGCAGAACACAAAAACTACTTGCACTCAAACAGGCAGAACACTAGCCAACAACTGAAAGCTAGTGAGAGACTAGTAATTTTTCCAGTGTCTGCTAACATTAACATGGTTGCTAACGTTAGGTCTAACACCTGTATCCCTATTGCTGGCTTGGGCTATCCTCAACAAAGAAGCTGACATGAAGCTACTAACTTCTTCCTGGCTTGGTGGGCTAGCACTGTGGACACTAGTTGGCTTAGTCACGAAATGCTTTTATTCAGTGTGACATAACTGGAACATTTAAACATCTGAACTACCACCTTGTGGTTGGCTGCAGTATAGGGCATAAGCCCTGCCCTGTCCATGTTAGCAGAAAGTCCTTATCACGTTGCTTTGATTAGCTAGTGGATGCTATTAAAGGCTATTTATTTCTCTTCCTTAAGTGATTGGTGGATCGTCTGTATCTTGAGAGATAATCGGTTATTTAATGCTAATGCTAAGCTAGCAGCGTGAGAGCACAACCAGTCCATGAAGTAAAGTAGTTAGCTCGCTCGCTATGTAGATGGCTACCAGTCACTGATCATTGCTCAGTGTGAATGAGACTTTAATGAAACTTTTATTTAACCATGTTTCTCAGAGCTGCTGATCAAAGTGTCTCTGATGCTGCTCTTCACCATCTTCTCCTTCACGGCTCTCAGGAAGCTCCACAGGTAAACTACACTCGATTTTTGCCAGTTAATTAGGTACAAAACTAATGCAGGCTGTCAATAGATTTAAATATGAAAAAAAATAAAAAAAATAAATTTATAATATTAAAGTCTTATTTCACTGATGACCGTTCAGAGTTTAGGTATAAGTTTTTAAATCTGACACTTGCAGTAAACTTGTTTGTATTATTTTATATTTATCTTATTTTTTTACTTATTAGTTTTTATTTAATTTATTTAAAGTCATTAGTTTCAGTAACAATACAAATTATCTCAAGGCACTTTACAAAACTCTGTCTGAACCTCCAGAGTGAGGGTGTATTTATGAATCTAATAGAAATATTGATGTGAGTAAAGTTTATAAAAACAATCTGTAAAATAAACTAAAGAAACTGTGTTAATCTGATGATGCTCCTCTCAGAGGTCAGGGGTCGCTGCTCCGTCCTCTGGAGGTCATCTACCTGCTAGGCCTGGTCGCCATGGCGATCGCCTGTGAGGGCGTCTTCCCTCTGTCGCCTTGGAAACAGAGGCTGCCCTTCCTCCCCCTGCTGGCCACCTCAGTGTACTGCTCGGTCGGTGTTGGCTACTCCTTCCTCCGTCTGTACGCCACTCTGCTGCGGCCAGAGGAGAAACCCAAACAGCCCTGAGAGAGGGTCACAGGTTAGAGCCCCGACACACCCACATGACCCCGAACCTGCCCATGAGCAAGGCACCCAGACTGCTCAATGCAAATGTGATCAGTGAGATGGAGGAAGCTTCTGTCGTCTTTACACATGAACAGATCAGTAACTTCAGCTGATCGGCTTTGATTCAGGACATTCCGGATGCACTGATGCATGAAGGGAGGTAGTGCAGTCAAGCAGCTCATAATGTTTTTTATTTGTAAATATTTTATGTTTGAGCCGTCACTGAAACTCAACCCCACCACTCGGAGGTTTCAGTTTCAAGGAAAGTTGAAATTATAAAATAAAAAATAACTATGTGGACCAAAACAGAACTGAACAACATTGATTGTGTTTCTTTTTGTCCATTTTCAAATAAAAAATAAACTTTTTTACTTTTTTTCATTATTGTGTCTTTGACAAAATGTCATAGCCTGGAAGCCAGTCCAACATTTTCTTGCATATTTTATTTATTTAGTTTTTATGTCAGAAAGTTTGTCTGGAGTCTCTCTGTTGGGGACTGATTCTGCTCCAGTAAAGATCTGCCGGGCCAATCAGATCGTGTGGGCGGGGCTTAATGTGGAGATGGACAGGAGAGTAACAGTAGTCATACACATCATCTGATTAGTTTAAATGTCTGGTTGGTTGGAGGACTGTCCAGCTGATTTAGAGGTATTTTTATTCTCTGTATCAATCCAGCAGGATTTCCAAGCAATCTTTCAGCTGAAGGTTCTGGTTTCGGACAGACTAAAGACTTTTAGATCCTCCATCAGCTTCTGGGTGTCGTGCTACATCTGTCCTGGAAAACTGGTTTAAGATGATAATCAGGATGGAACATGTATCAGAATATCATCTGCGTAGAAACTGACGTTTTCATTAATCGCCATTTTTTCTTCTTCTTAAACATCAGAAAAGTGAAAGGAACACTTGAGCTGGATTTTTCAAGAGCACAGACGTTAAAAGAAAGACGAGGAGTTTATTTAAAAACTTTATTGATAAGGCAACACAAAACATGATTGGTTAAAATGAATGTAGTGTTTTACAGAACACTATTGCACAATAAAAACTGTTTGCATTGACGCTAACCTGTTGATCAGATCTGACTGTACGACTATCGGTTTTGGAGCGTAAAGGACAAAATGGCCTCCTCCTAACATGATGCATGCTGGGAGAGACTCCAGCCTACGGCGAAGCCGTGTAGAGTTTTTAACTCTTAATCACATTCCTCTTCGTTGCCTTGTGTCTCGTTCGCACAAATCGTCGTATAAAAATAGAAAGTTTTCAAATTACAGAACCGCTCGATAGCTTTCATCTGAATCTGAGACCAGTCGCCCAAAACTAACGAGCAACACGGTAAACAAAATGTTCACGTAGCCAATGATTATTTACATTTGTTAAAACTGAAAGATTTCCGACTGTAATCAAAAGCCTGCAGCTTCTCAAAAACCAAAAACGTGTTGCAGTGTTCAGATTTGTTAAAAGAAACTATTTGGTTTTGTACAGATTAAATAAGACCTAACATGGTAATGAGCTTTACAGACGTTACGCTAGTAAGATTTTGTCATGTTTGGACTGAGCCAGACTAGCACTCTCCTTTTGTTTACAATCTTTACACCAAGCTAAGCTAACCAACTGAACATGTAACTCTTAGAGAGGGAGATTACTTGATTCTTTATCAGGGACAGAAGATGTTGAATTGCTCCTTTAACCGTTTACCGCTCAGCCGGCAAAAGTTGCTTAATGAGTATGTGCAGTTCCACTGACGGCCACTAGATGCTGATCCAGAAAGATTCAGCCACGCTCTTGAAATACGTCTTAAGGTCGTTTTGGTCTAAATTTAAGCGTCTGATAAATGTTCTATGGTCGTTTTGGAAATTATGCTGATTTTAGCTCATCCTCCCCTGGACTGCCCTGCTGTGGCCCGGTTTGGCCCAGATACCTATAGTGGCCTGGTGCCAGAGGAGCTGAGCACTGAGCTGCTTGGCTCAGTGCTGGAAGACAAAGCGGAGGTAGCTTTAGTTTTTCGGACCCCCAGCCGATCTTTAAACGCAGCACCAGCTCCTCCAACGGACTGTCCTGTCAGGTATTGACCTCTGTGGTGGAGAAGCTGCATCTAAAGTAAATCTGCTCCATTACGGCTCAGCCTGCTCAACGTTTTACAGCATTAAGAGGATCAGCAGCTCGGCGCAGGACAAGCTCCCAGCATATTTTGTTCCCAGAGGCGGCGGCGTCCACCAGTTGTGGCTGGACTCGATCAGAAATAGTCTCCAGGTGAATCAGAGATGGAAGTAGCTTTATGCTCAACATGTGATTCTTAGAGAGTTGGTGCGAAGGTTTGTGGAATTAAAAACAAGTTTTTCTATGCAAGTCAAAAGTTGCCAGAATTTTGAGGTGACCCTTTGTTCAGACTTCCTGTTTTACTATTGCCAGGTTAGACAAACAATATCCAGGCGGGGCAACATTCACAGAGAGAAACATTAAAAACTTGTTGGTTCGCATGTGGGCACAGCGGAGGAAACAACAAAACATTAAAACTGGAAACTGTTTTCCAGAATCATTTCTCTGTCTTCACACAGTTGCTTACATTATACTTACTGAAAGTAAGTTGCTTGGCTAACGTTGGCAAACAACATGTCTTGTTAACCTTTTTTTGGACCAGGTCTATCACCTACTACCTCCATGGGATCAGAATACTTTAAGCTTGCGGCGTTATCAACAACAAAGGAGCTAACATGAAGCTACTAACTTCTGTCTGGCTTGGTAGGTTAGCACTTAGATGCTAGGTAGCTTAGCTACAAAATGCTTTTGTACCATATAGGTAGCCGACATTACTGAAATATTTCAACATAAAAACTGAAAACCGGTGAAAAGACTAGTACTTTTTTCACTGTCTGCTAACGTTGGTATGGTTAGACCATTTCTATCTGGTTTGGTAGGATAGTGCTTAGACGTAAGCTTAGCTATAGAAATGCTTTTATTCAGTACCTGGCCAACAAATTTTTAACCATTTCTACTGTTACCTGCTTGATTTGTTTGTCTAACCAGAAGTAGCAACACTAACCATACTAGGAGGCGTCTGGTTGGTGGACGTCCAGCAAAGGGTCAGTTAATTCTTCCTTGTGGTTAGAGATTATTATTAAGCTGAGAAAAGTTTTGGATGCTCGTGTGTTAATGTTTTGTTTGTTCATTTGTTTGTGAAGGTCAAGGTGATTTGTGTTTTAGACACATTTTTACAATGATTTGAAAACTTTGGATCATTAAAAACTTTGATTTTTTTACTTTGATGAATATAAAAAGGTTTTTGGCTGAATAAAGGACAGAGTTTTCATCAAAATAAGATACAGTCTAAAATTGGCATTTTTTTTGAATGAAGTCAGGTATGATCTGAAAGAACGGTATAAATAAATAAACTGGAGATGGAAGCCACAAGTCTTCAGTGTTTTGGAAACATCAGTTGATTCAAACTTCAAAATAAAAGTCTGAAGTTAGGTTGAAGGTTTGATTCCAGGAAGAGGACGAGGTTTGATGGCCACAGTTCAGGCGAGCATCCTAGACATATTTGTCGTCTCTAGGGATCAGAGGAAAGATTTTTGTGAGGTGGATGATTCGTCTTCAGTCTTTTTCTTCGACCTTTAAGCCGCAGACGAGGAACGACGAGCTGGGACGGCCAATCACAGTCCATCACATCCCTGTTTTAATTTGTTGTTTTTCCGAGAACGGCATCAGTGCCCCGCCCGGCCCTCCACAATGATCACTAACACCGGCGTCAAGTCCATCATCTTCTTCAGCATATCCATGATGTCCTCGTGGTCTTTTGCCCCCTCGATGAATTCCTCTAGGGTCAACTCACCTGTCGGGTGAAAGGAAACATTTAGCCAAGACGTTTAAAATGACGTTTAGTTTTTATTTCAGATTAAATGCGGCGCTATACCTTCTCCTTTCACATCGATCCGCTCAAATATGAGTGACACTATCTCCTCTGGGTCGATATCTCTGTTCCGTGTGATGTCCTGGACGGCCTGCAGGTGAAAACAAACACTGACTCAGATAGAAGTCACAAAACATGTCAGTGACGAAGACTTAACCCTCGAAGCTCCGATTCAGACTGAACATGAAGCTGAAAGTTGGTGTAAAGAAAAGTAATTCCTCCAATGTCAATGCTAACATTAGCACAGTTTGTAACATTAGCAGAGTTGCTAATGCTAGCACTTAGATGCTAGTTATCTTAGCCAAGGAAATGCTTTTATTTAACCAACATTACTGGAACATTTAAACATGCAAAGACATGAAAGACAAACAAAGGTCAAATGTTAGTTTCATTTAGTGAAACCCACTCATCGTTTGGTTTTAATTTAATATTTTTTAAAGAGTTCTCTGCTACCTGGACCAGACGTCCTTCAGGATGGTTTAACGTTCAGACTAACTGGTTTGGAGCCAGCACCCTCCTGTCGGCTCATAGATTGAGCTCATTCAGCAGATTAACGCTCGTCTAATTTCAGAACTAATCCAGCCCAGTTTTTCTGTCAGCTCACAGCTCCCTGCAAACTTTATTTAAAGTTACTAAAGACGCATCATGTTATTGTGTCATTACTGGACCGTGCATCCAGCTATGGATGAGCTAACAGTTTATTTAAAAAGGTCGGCCTGATGGAGATAAGGAAGTCCAAATACTCAGAGCAGCATTTATTCATGAAAACCAGTTTAAATTAGACAAAAAGATTCTCTGTCTGTTTTTCACGTTTGACTAACAAAGATTCAAAGTGAACGTTTGAACTCTTGTCTTCTCAGATTTAATGACTGATGAGTGATTCAGCTGAAGGCAGCAGTGGGATGTTATGGGCTGTTGGGAGCATTAATGTTGCCAGGCTAGCTAGTCACTTGTCCTTCCTGCAGGCAACAAACAGGTACATCATGGTTCAGTCATATCTCTGTTCACTCTAGGTTACGGTTCAGAGACTGTTCAAACCTCCTCACCAAACGTCTTCTACAAACACAACAATTCCAGTCGTCTCTGTCTGAACTGAACTGATTCTGCTCCAGCAAAGATCTGACCAACCAGCGAAGCAGTCAAACCAGGACGGAGAACATCAGGTCAAACCACCAAGTATATCAAAGACTGAACCAGGCCTGAAACAACCAAACATGGTCTGACACGCCAGAGAACACTGGGCTAACCCGACCATAACAAGATGATACTGGACCAACAACCTAACCTCGAACCAGACCATCTTACCCCGCCCATAAAATGAGCAGGAAGATTGTTCCGGAGTCTCTCTGTTTGCTAATTGTGTTCATGCAATGCATCAAGGGTAAATGTAGACAATATAATGACAGCTCATGTCTGACTGGATATTCAGATATCTGCAAACATGTTATTTTGTTTTCTCAAAACCTGAACTGAAAACCAAAGGGCGCAGTTTTACTGTTTGGTTAATCTGGTCCTTTTATTTACCGAGAAGATTGTCTCCAGCTCGTCCTTGTCGATCTTTCCGTTGCCATCCTGGTCGAACAGTTTGAAGTACCACTTCAGTTTCTGGTTGATCTCTCCTTTCAGCATCAGGCTGATGGCTGCGATGTACTCCACGAAGTCGATGTAGCCGTCCTGCAAAACACCGCCGGGAAGTTAGGCTCAGTTTCATCGTCTCATATCTCATTACTGTTTATTTAATGATTTTTAATGTTGAAGATCACAGCTCTATCAATGTGTTTGTGACACAGAGAAACTCTATGGCAGCCCGCAGTGGTCAAAACTAAAATATAATAACAATAATAAAAATCATTCTAGAATAATTAAATGAGCCAACATGAGTTAATACTAAAACCTGCTACCAGACTAAAATATAGTTTTCTATAAATCAGAATGTCTGTTATAAAATAAAATGTTTGTTTTCAATAATATCGTAATTTATTTTACAACTTATCTAATCACATGTCATTCTTGATTATTATCAGATTACATTTATTTTATAGTAAAATATAAATGATGCTGTACATTATTAATAAAATGACAGATTATATTTATAATATTCCAGATATTCCAATATTCCTACATTAGAAAGAAATTAGAAAAAAACTGAATGTGTTGATTAAATAAAGTGGATGTAAACGTTGAAGGTTTTAGCCGTCAGTGTGTCAGAACGCCCTCTGTTTGAATCCACTTAGCTTCACATGAGTGCTCACAGCGGGGATAAAACGCTCTAAGCCAATTAGATGGACCGAAGACACGACTCCTGAGGTTCAGCAGGGAGTCAGGAATGAGAACGTTCAGAAGTCAACCTTCAAAATAAGAGCGTAATACTTGAAACCTGCATGTGGTCCACATTTGATGGAAACTCAAAAGGTTTTAGTTTATTTTCCAGCCTCTTAAAGACAGAAATATTTCTTTATAAAATGTAATTATAAAAACAACAACATGTCTCAATGTTTTATAAAATTCATACGTGGTCATTAAAATAATGTTTGTAATTGGCCAGTTCCTGATTCTGGTGTTCAGCTTTAGTTTCTAATAACTGAGAGAAATGTTGATTCAACTGTGTTTTTATTGAGTAGGACTATTGAATGGTAGCTTGTTCTAAAATAGGGATCATCTCCTCAAATCAATCCAGTTTAACTGCATCCTCCACAATGATCATCCAGGTCAATCACCACCTTTCTTAACCTCATTTAGATTAGAACAACTTCACTAGTGTACCTAATCAACTGGACAGGCAGCGTAAATTCTTAAGGGAAAGTTTTAGCACCAGAAATAATAAAAACTGGCAGAATTTATATTTGAATGTCTTATTATTAGGTTTAGTTGATGGCTTTGGTCTTTATTAAGTCATCTTTTTATTGAACATATGATACATTAAGAATAAACGCAGCTCTAATAACAGTCATCTGTCAGAAATACCAACCAAAACGTGTATTCTAAGTTGAGAACATAAAAATCCAACAAATGTCGATAAATTAGTAGTTTTTATTTTGACACTTTGTTTTACGGGTTTGCTATTTTCCTTAAAACCTTTCTCATAATTTATCCGACAAGCTTCTGTGAAGTTTGGTGCTAATACCTGCTGATCACACGTGTCCATTACATGGTTTGATGAAACTTTAGGCTGAAAAGCTGCCAGAGTTATTTCCGTCTCTTCACTTATTCGAGTTAATTTAATTTGTAAGAGTTCAGGTCGACCAACGAGCACATCCGATGGATTAAGATGTAGATTAAGAACAGATCTGTAAAGTACGGCAGCTCAGAGTTTTTTAGTCTTTGAAACTTTGATGAGAAAATACAAACAGGAAGGATTACATGTTTATCCTGAACAGAAAAGGATTTTAGTCTTGTTGCAATTCCTGCTGCTGGTCAGCATATTTAATGAGGTGATCAGAACACATTATCTTCTGGGTGACACCAAACAGTCTAAGACATCTTGGAAATAGTTTCCAGGAAATGAGCTGTAAATAAGATTGCATCACTGTTTCTGCTTCATTCACTTCAATCATCACCTCCTATTTATCTGGAGACCCTTTGCAGGCGTTTGACCCTCAGGTTGTATTAACAACAACACTTATCGACCAGAACACAATCCAAATTTCAAAAGACTTCAAAACCTAGAACTGTGTGTTTCGGTGTAAAACGCACCCCGTCCATGTCGAAAGTGAAGAAGACCTGGTCCACATAGCTGTTGGCGTTTTCGTTCATGCCCTTCAGGTTGAGGATGGCCTTAAGCTCGAACAGCGTGATGAGGCCGGACGGAGACTCCCGCATGAACTTGTTGTACCAGTGGTGCATGTCCTCGGCCAGGATGTCATCCAGGTTCGAGCCGTGGTTCCCCATGGATGTGGTCCGCTACAATAAGAGCGTATTAAAGGGGTCTAGAGTCCTTTTCTCGGACCCTTGTGAAAGTCAAAATGTTTAATAGTCCGAGGAGAAGCCAGCAGCTTCAGCGGCAGGAGGGAGGCTCGAGCCGGCCGGCATCCAGGCTGCAGTGACTCTGCAAGCTCAGGACAAACCTCAGGACTTTCTAACCCTCTTAGGTCCTGAAGGAAGAATCAAGGAAGCACCTAAAATAGCTCCCTAATGAGATCAGGGCGCCCTGCTGCAGTGTATTCTGCCAGGGACCGAGCCTGGAGGACGGACCCAGTTCAGAGGAGGAAGGAAGGCTGCTTCTGGACGGAGGATGTTGTATAACATTCTCACCTGGTTTGCCTTGTTCAGACCCAAAAGTTTCCCCAACAGGACTCCCACACAGGACCTTTCCACCCAGTCAGACATGAGATGTCAGCAGGACCCAGGAACCGGTTCCTGAAATAAAAGGATTACCCATCCCAACAAAGGCTGAAACTTGAGAGGGCCTTGAATGTAGTAGGTTTATCTGTGTCAGAAGTCTCCCTTTGTCTCTACCTCAGTTTAAAAACCACAAATATTTGAGACAGTTTGAGACACGATGTTGTTGATTCTACTGTGTTTTCATTGTGTAGAACTATTGGATCGCAGCTTGTTTTAAAACATGGATCATCTCGTCAAATCAATCCAGTTTAACAGCAGCACAAACTGCATCCTCCACAATAATCATCCAGGTGAATCAACACCTTTCTGACGTGGTTTCTACATCATATTATTACATTATTATACATTATATTATTAGTGTCGTGGATGGATTGTTGAACAGAACCAAAGCCACTGGACCAAACCTCTGTAAGAAGACTGTTAACTTTTAATCTTTCCTGTCCAATGACAACAATCTGATTTGACCTTTGCATAGGGGGGAACTGGGGTTTTAGAAGTGGAACTGGAGGGTTCAAATCCCAGGATTGACGGAATGAAGAAACCCAACCCCACTGGTCCAATGGTGATTAATGTACTTTATGCTTATTGGTATTGTAGGGTTTGAGTCTTCTAATTTTCCTCCTGGGGATCATTAAAGTCTTTAACCAGATAAAACTCAGCACTGCAAAAATCCAAAGACCCAAGACGAGTGAAAAGAGACAAAAGACAACAACAAAGACTCTAAAATAAATTCACTCGGTTTGTTGCAGTCTGGATTTTATTGGGTTCTCACTGTTGGTTTCTTTAAATTGTTAGACCTTCCTCTTAATTTCCAGCCTCGCGCCCGAAACCACAGCCAGCGTTCGGCATCAGCAGCTTTTCTCAGAAACTCTTTAGTGTGTTAATCTGATCAGCCGACGGCGGCTCGTCCTTGGTCTGATCAGAGCTGAGCTTTTATCACAGTCTGCAGTGGAAAATTCACTTTAATGATGAAGAATGTCATAGAAGTTTGCATTGTCGCATTTAAACCGGAGTGAACACAAAGCCTGGAATAATTTTCATGCTGTTAGCATGCTAACGCAATATTTAGTGCACAAAAGTCAGTTAAATAGAAAAAGTTTCTGGTTCTGTTCCACTAACTGTTTATAAAGGTTTCCTGAAGTTCTGAAGCTCAGCCTGGCGTCTGCAGCCACCATCTTGGCTCACTGCACCTAACTTGAGTTTCAGTGGAGCTGAGACTAAAGACTGTTACCTGTGAGGTCAAAATACCCACGCCTCTTAATTTGGCAGAACTTTAATCCTTGATCTAATTTAAACACTTGAGTTCTAGAAACATTCATCATGTTTCATCATCGCTAGAAACCAGAACTGTTTTAGGCTCCTCTCGCTCTCCTACCACCTTTTAACTTGTCGTCTCCATAGCAACAGAGGTCTCTGATTAGGTTTCCAGCTCAGTGTTTGTAGAGATGTTTCCATCGCAGTCAGCTGTTATAAACCTGTGTTCTCCCAGCATGCACCTGGGCTCCAGTCTAGTGGTATTTATTTAACAGACTTGAGTTACTCTTGTGGATCTGTTTTATTTCAGGCAGCACTGATGCGAGTGTAGCAGAGATCACTCAGATTATCCAGAGTCAGATTTAAACAGCTGCTCCGTCCAGATCCGTCTTTTCCAGGTATCAGATTAACTGTGACTGAAGCTGGAGGTCTGCCAGCTGTTGGGAAATCCTCCCGTCATCACTGAGCCGTGGGGACACCTTCAACATGAACTCACCTTTTCAAATGCCGTGACGACACAGTGACGCCATCAGGAAGAATGAGAATAGGTGGACCTCTGACACTGTCTCTCTCTGGACAGGGACAAGTTCTTGGAAGGGCTTTGTTTCATGACAAAGGGTTTAAAACCTCTTAGTTTGTATTAATTTAATTGATTAATCTTTCCTTTGGTTTCTTGCGGTTAGTCCAAGACTGAAAATGGCCTGTTCAGGTGAGAAAATCTAGCAACTTATATAGTAGTTTAAATAATCATCAGGTTAAATCAGGTTTTGCCTCAACTTTATAAAAAGAAGCTTGAAATTTCTAAGCATGTACATTATTGGAGCGAGAATGTGAATTTTAATCAAAAAACTAAGATGAAACATGAAACCACAAATTGCAACTTCTGGAAAAACAGTTCCTCCGAGGCAGTTCTGGCCTCGAGAGCTAATTCCTCAATTCATGATGAATGTTTCAAGAACTCACCTGTTTAAATTAGATCAAGGATTAAAATTCTGCCTAATTAAGGGGTGTGGCTACTTTGATTGACAGGTGTGTGTCTTCACAGGTTGCTAACTGTCTTTAGCCTCAGCTCTACTCACGCTCCGCCTCTCTGTCCATTTAAGAATCAGCTGGGAGTTAAGTGGAATTTATGCCTCTGCAGGACCTAGACGCTGGCGTACATAGCCTACGCTGGTGCGAGCCATTTATACTTGTCAGTCTGGCTCGCTCTGTAACAACACCACCCGAACGCTAGACGATGCTGTGTCTTTTTTGCCCATCAGGTTAACTTTTGTTTCTACTTCCTGCTTCCAGTCTTTGTGTTCTCTTGTGTTAGAAATTAATATTTTAGACATAATCTCATGTTGAGCCTCCGGGCTGGCTTGCCAAGACTGATTCAAGGCAACAGTGGAAACTTGTTCTGAATCAGACAGATCAACTAAAACCAAAACCAAAGCAAATTTTGAGAATTTTCTTATAAAAGGTTTATTTAATAGAGAACAGACATAAGGCTTTAGGTTTTCAACAGCTGTGAACATTATGTCAAGACATTAACAATTCTTTTGATACATTATGCTGCAGACATGTTTAAATAAACACACAGACATCATCATCATCATCATCATCATCATCATCATCATCATCATCATCATCATCCACCATCACAGCTTTAAAGGCACCAGACATGATAAAAATAAAAACATTATCTTGGTATAAAAAGGATCCCGTCCAGTGCTGCAGTGTGTAGCGAAGCTTTTACGTCTTTCCGAATTAAAGTTGGACCTTCAGCTGTCGTCGTCGTCGTCGTCATCAATGTTCGTCTCCTCGCCATCTGCAGGCCTCGCTGCTGCAGGGTCTCCCTCTCAGCGTTCCAGGGGCTCATCATCATGACTCTTTACCCTGCTGATCGTCTGATTCCTCATCGGGCTGAACTTGTTTAGTCTCTTCCTGTGAGAGAAACATCATTTAGAATTCAGTGAAGAAACATATTTACCTTTCATTCATTCAGTTCATTCATTCATCTTCTGTAACCGCTTGTCCCGTGAAGGATCGTGGGGGGGCTGGAGCCTATCCCAGCTGTCATCAGGCGAGAGGCGGGGTACACCCTGGACAGGTCACCAGTCTATCACAGGGCTAACACAGAGAGACAGACAACCATTCACACTCACATGCACACCTACGGTGTCACCAATTAACCCAACGAGCATGTCTTTGGATGGTGGGAGGAAGCTGGAGTACCTGGAGAGAACCCACGGAGATACAGGGAGAACATGCAAACTCCACACAGAAAGGCCCCTGTTGGCCTGGATTCAAACCCGTAACCTTCTCGCTGTGAGGCATCAGTGCTAACCACCAGACCACCTCTGCCGCCCACTTTATAAAGTTATAACATGAGAATTTAGCTTGCTTCAGCTTCGAACATTTAAATATTTTCTATTTTTTTCTGACAAGTAAACGCAGCATCTCTTTAATTTGACTGTTGCTCTGATTCTTACTTCGCTCTTTTCTTCTGTTTCTGTCGGTTCCTCAGTCAAATCTTGTTTCTGTGGCTCTGCAGAACTTTTCTCCTCAGCTTCCTCCTCCTCCTCTCCCTTGTTCTGTTCAGATGAAGGTACGTCTCCATCCTTAACGTCGACACTGCTCTTTGACTCTTCTTCCTGGGTTTTGCTTTCCTCCGGCGGCGTTGAGGCATCTGTTTCACCTTCCGTCTTGAAAACCTCTGCTGCTTCCCCTGTCGTTTTGTCTCCTGCTTCGCTCTCGGTGTTCTGATGTGATTCTCCTTCGTTGGCGACGCCGCTCTCTTCTCCACTGCTGGACGTCCTGTGGCGGCGTGATGGAGGCCGGCGCCGGATGGAGTGGCGAGCTCTTCCCTGCAGGTGAGGGAACAAGCTGAGATCAGAAACTGACCGACAAACAACTCATCGACAGACTGAGTCATTCTGTGATTAATCTAGCTTGTAAACATTTACATGATTATTGGAGACCTTTAATGTGTCGGCCCAGGTATTTATAGGTCAGTGAATGCATCAGATGAAAAGGACCAGTGACCTTGATGATGTTCGGCAGGATGGAGCCCTCTGTCACAGCGGGAGCATCTTCGAAGGAGGCTGGGGTTTCCTCCTCGGTTAACGGCGTGGAGGCGGGGGTTGGGCTGGTGGGGGTCTCTGAGGGGGAGGTGGTTACCGTGGAAGCCGGGGCAGAGCCAGGGGAGGGAAGGGTGAAGCCAGGAGGCAGCAGCCTGAGACCAGGACTCTTTGGAGATGGAGCCGAGGGCGAAAGAGCAAGACTGGACTGCAGAGAGGGAGAGAGAGAGAGAGAGAGAGAGAGGGAGAGAGAGTCAGAGTGCAGCTCTTCATCCACACCAGCAGAGGGCATCAGAGTTCACCTGGACTCACCTGGAGCTTCTCAATCAGACCAGAGTTCCTCTTGACTTTGGATGGTTGAGGAGAGATGACACCTGAAGGAGGCTGACAAACACACACTCATGTTTCTATCTTTGTGAGGACTTTCCATTCACATAATACATTCCCTTCACTTAACACTTAAGAGAAGGGCTTATAAATGAGAGGTCGTGAGTTCATGATATATATATTATGACTCAGAACATCATCGAATTTTTACACAAGTCCTGAAAGTAGACAAAGAGAACCCAATCAAACACATGAAACACAGATATTATACTTGTGTATTGTCTTTTCAGTAAAATGAGCCAATATTACATATCAGAGAGGTGCAGTTCTAGGATTCCAAGTTAAGTTCAAGGTCAAATTAGAGTCCATCTGTTCAGAAGTGTTTCCATCAATGCAATGAGACTCAGGTGTCGTTCAGTTCCTGGTTTAGCTGAAATGAATCAGGGATTTGTCTCAGTCTGATCTTCACAACACATGTTTGTGAAAGTGTATGATGGCACGGGCAAAGGAGCTTTCTGAGGAGCTCAGAAAAATTGTTCTTGTGGCTCATCAGGCTGGAAAAGGTTACAAAACCATCACTAAAGAGTTTGGAACCCACAAATCCACAGTCAGACAGATTGAGAACAAATGGAGGAGATTTAAGACGACTGAAAGACGTAGAATAGTCTCTAAAGTGGACCGAGCGAAGGTTTTTATTTCTACCCTCATTAACTCTACAGGCTACATTTCCTGGTCTCTCACCTCCTGCTCATCTTCTTGTGGTTTGGGAAGGTGTAAGGTTCGAGGTGGTCGTCGTCTGACTGGTTTATCCTGGTAAACAACAAAACAAACTATTCATTTATAAAGTCGTCACCATTTATATTTAGACTAGTGTCCTAACAGTGGACCTGGTGGACAGTTGCTACTTCTTTTTATTGACTCACTGAAATGAGACAAAACATATGACAAGCTGGACGTGTCTACATCCTGGTGTGTGGGACTGTTTGAGGTTGAACTCACTGCTTCATTGGCGGCAGGACTCTGTGGAGGAGCTGTGCATTTGAATCTTCCAGCGAGTTCAGCTACAGAGCGTCGGGCTGGAGCCTCCTCCTGAGGTACAAAGGAAAAAAACAAACGGGTAACACCATCACCTGGACTGTGAAGCTACACCTGCTGCTGCTGCTTCACTCTGGTCTAAGACACAAAATTACCCAAACAGACTCAGGAGCTCCAGATATTAATCACTTCCTGGTTAAACTGAAGTCAGTTGGTTGCCTTACTGCTGCAGGTTACTTCCTGTCTGTGGATGAGCGTCGACGGCGTTGTGACCATGTTAGGATGAAAACACGCCAGCGCTGTCACCAGGAAGGCAGCTGCTAATTAGAGAGGCTACTTGAAAACATGCCACACGTGTTTGTGAGCTTGTTGGTCTCAAAGGAATTCTTCCTGCTGCATGTTTAAGTGAAGAGGTGAAGCATTTTCTGAGTCTTCTGCTATTAACACTGTTAACATTTATATTAACTCTAATATGCCTCTAGTTATCAGAATAAACTTAGAACAGACCAAGTCCAAAGGTCTTCAGTTGTTTCAGGCTTGTTATTTTTTGCCACATATACATGTGCTGAATAACTCCACTGTCACTACAACTACAACATCCTTGACCACTTCTGCTTATTGTACCGCTGCTGCTGCTATTTCCATAACTAGTCCTGCTGCTTTGCCTGATTCTACTGCAGCTAATGCTAATGATACCATATGTCCTTATCTTTGTGTCACACAACTTCACTGTCTTCCTACATGCTAGACTTCCTTGGAAAGTCTAGATACAGTTTATTAACAGTGACTTCAACATGTGAATCAGATGAAAACAGAAAATATCTGATTCATAACAACATCAAACCCCCAAATTGACTTTTAAAGCATGGTCAGATTGTGCCAAAGATATGAAGTCGGAACCGCCGTCCAAAGACGTTGACACGAGGTCTAAAACTCGCTGCGGTCCTCACACAGATAGATGTTCAGTTACACACACGTGTATCCAGCTGTTGACGTGCAGTTGATCCTTGTCCATTTCAGCTGAAGGCCTTACATAGCTGACATTTTACACATGATTAAGCCACACACAGAGTCCTCTTCATATCTTTGTGAGGACCCTTTGACATAATCCATCCCCTAACCCCTAACCTTCACGCTAAAACCAAGTCTGTAATAAAAACCACGCAGAGTCATCTTTGTCACGTTTGCACATGGTGCAGTTGGCCTACAAACTGAAGGTAGTGATGAAAATACAACCGTTAAACCACTTCCTCTTTCTGCGTGTGTGGAATACGTACTGACATGTTAGGATAGAGGTAGAACTTAGTTTGGGGGGATGTTTGAGGAAAGTACTGTTGTTACAAGCATGTTATTTCTTTACAATGTGAGAAACATTTGATCCCTTTTGCAGACGTTTGGTGTCTTTTATGCCCTGAGTTTGTGGTGATGCTGTATAGTTTCATCTGGATACGTCCAAACAGGAAGTGACCAGAGACCATGAATGTTGATAAACCTCAGAGATTTGTTGGGACAACAGGAAAAATAAACCTTTGGAGACGTGAAGTTAAACTAATAGGAGCAATGGGAGCGACTGATCCAGGTGATTGACATGTGACTCAGACGCAGAGTTTCTCAAACGTTTCCCTGAAGAAAACACCATCCACCAAACTGACCCTTTGTTGATCTTCTGTTCGGTCTGCTGACCTCCAATCAGAGGACTCCAGTGGTAGCTAATGCTAATGCTACCATATGTCTTTATGGTTGTGCTGCTGGATAGACACAACCACTGAAAATGCTAGCATGTGCTGCTAATAATGCTACAGTTGACTGACAAGTGACTCAGACACAGAGTTCCCCAAACGTTTCCCTGAAGGAAACACCGTCCACCAAACTGACCCTTAGCTGATTTTCTGATTTGTCTGCTGACCGCCAGTCAGAGGCATCCTACCCTTTGGGAAGTCCTGACTTCCTGTGCTACTGTTGCTGCTACTGTTGCTATGTTAGACAAACAGGCCTCTGATTGATCAGAAGACCAACAGACACTCAATCCATCATAATAAAAGCCGCTTGGGTGAACCCAACCTCTTGCTGACGGTATTTTCTTCTCAAATAAAAGAAGAGCTAGCATCTTATGTACACCACACATGTTCTTATATTTTGCTTGTTTCTCTGGGAAATATACAAGAGGGCTACCTAGGCAACCAGAGCCTGGGACGTCCATCAGGGACCAACTGTGTCTGAGACGACCCATTATTCTCTTGGTTTTTGTGTCTGGTTAGTTCAGCGTCTCCAGTGTTTTAAACCATGTTTGGTTGTTTCAGATCTGGTTTGGTTTATTGTTCTTGGTGGTTTTATCTGATTACTAGGTCTTTTAGTTGTAGCTTTGCTTGAGATCAATGTTGGTAGCCTGTCTTGTCATCATGATCCAGAGAAAAAGACCCCAAATTATCTGATTGGCCAGGCAGATCTTTGCTATAGCCGAATCAATTCCCAACAGAGAGAGTCCAAAACAACTTTCTTCCAGAAAACAGTTTGTAGGTGGAGGAAGTTACGGCTAATGCGTTGGAAAGTGACATTGCACTTTTGATGGAGTCTGAGTGTAATTTAAAAGATAATTCACAAACTAATCGGAGTTTTACACAGTATCAGACTAAATTTACCCACTGCATTGTGCCCTCAAACAGCTGGTGTGACTGTAACCGACATCAGTTTATCTTTAAAAATTCCAACAGTGCAGCTTTAAAGTAACGTAATTGAGTCACTATCAAACAGGATTGTTATTATTCTGTAAATCATTCATACATTTGTATAATTAACCAACAGCAAGTTAGTAAAATGCTTTAGGACGATTTAAAACCCATTTTACTAGATACCTGTTGCATGAAAGATTTTTTATTTTTTTTGAAATGCTGCGTTAAAACAATGTGCAGATGTAATGGTTCAGTCTCTGGTTCTTAGCTTTGACCCAGAAATGGGGGTTTCTGTGGGGGTTTCTTATCATGAGTGGGGACGTTTGAATCGTTGTTACTTCATCTTTACAGTCATCTACCTATGGATTTGATTGAACATGGATTACGGTTTACAGCTTCTCTGAAGACATGAATAAATACAGTATTTAAAACACAACCAATATGCAGGAAGGCTTCAAGTGTTTGCTATCAAAGTTAACACCTGGATTTTAACATGAGCTTGTAACAAAGGATTTCCAGCGAGAGGAAGTATGAACAGTCGTGTTTTCTGCGAATGGTTCCAGTTTATATCGGTTTAACTTAAAAATGTTTATTGAAAGATGGATTTATGTCTAAGAAAGGATTTTATGTAGTTCTGTTTGTAGAAAAACTAGATCTGAGAATCGTCTGCGTAGAAACGGAAGCTGAAATTATTCTGCTGAGATATGTGGCCTCCAGGAAGCTGTTAAATGGTAAATATTATTCTGTTGAATGCGCTAAACAGATAGTATTAGATTTCAATAATAAGTTTCTTATTTAAAGAACAAGAGTTAAAACCAACTTGACATTGCAGCTGAAACGTTAGGACATTAACGGTTCCTAAAATCAATAAAACTATGGCAATGTTTTTTCTTGACTCAGGCAAATGAGACACCGCCATGAAATCTGGAGCCGTTTATAGCTGCTGTCCGTAAAACTAAACTAGCAGGTTTATTATTGGTTCAAGAAATGAGAATTAAATGTGAATGAAAGGTTTGAGAGAGATGAATCGTCTGAGGCAGATTCATTAAAGCGTTTGTCTTTTGTCCAAAGTCCAGAGCAGGAGTGATGACAACAGAAAAACTACAAACCAACAAACCAATGAACCGAGCAGCAGCAGAAAGAGAGAAAGAAAAGCCTGAAGAGCTTTACCTCCATCCTGTTGAGTCGCTCCCCGCCTCGTTTATGTCGAGTATGTGTGAAGGAGAGAGGAGGTTAAATATAGCAGGGACATGAGAGAGAGAGAGGCAGCTCATGTTCTGTCACATGTTCATCATGTTTGTTTGCTGCAGCTCCATAATCATTCATTTCTTAAGACACTTTTATCGTTTAATTTAGCACATTTTTATATTTCTTTTATGTATTTGGCGTTGTTAGTCAGGGAGACTTCAGAAGTAAGAATTTTCTACCGTAAAAAAAAAATAAAATTACATTACAGTGACATACTGTTGACTGAGCGGGAACATTTTACAGTATATTTTGATATTTCTGGTATTCTTAAGGAGACCTGATAATACACTGTGAATTTCTGGAAATTTGGTTTATTTTACATTTTTTTCTTGATAAGGTTTTCTTTTGATGCAGATTTTAGTTTTAGTTTAATGAGCAACTTAAATCTAGATAATAAACCAGCTGTAGTCATCCAGACAGCAGGGGGGCGCTGCAGAGAGTAGAGAAACAATAATGGTTGAATTCAATGCTAACTGTCATCACTATTCCTTTTCAACTAAAGAATCTACCAGGACTTTAATGGGATAAAGATTTTGTCTGAAAGTTGAAGGTTTTTAATTTGTTCAAGAAAAATAATAAGACCAATATGATACGTTAGCTTCGACTTTAACTTCTCGTTGAACTCAGAACTCTTTGACAAACTAACATGAAGAGGTTCATCTCATCTAATGGTGATTCTTCTGCTATTTTTAAAGACAATGCATGCTGGGAAGTCTGCTGATCTGTTTTAATTGGTTCATCTCAAAGAATCACAGTCAGAATAACTCATTCTCGGGATTCATACAGGTCAATCTGATCTCACCTGTCCATCTTTAAGTTCCTGTGTTCACACCTGGTATTAAAATGTGTCTTCAGCCAGCTGTTGAGATCTGAACTCAGTTTGTCTGTCTGTAAATAACCAGCGTTATCATGTGGTCAGTATAATATTGTAACAGCTGCTGTCTCTAATAGAACTCTATCTAACGCTGGATCAGAACCAAGCTGTTTGTTGACTTGAGTTAACAGCCCCAGTGACAGAATCTTTTAAAAGGCTCTCATTACTAAAGAACATTCATTCGTTCATTCATTCGTTTTCTGTCCTCTGGACTGGGTGAGAGGTGGGGTACACCCTGGACAGGTCGCCAGTCTATCGCAGGGCTAACACAAATAGACAGACAATCATTTACACTCACATGCACACCTACGACCAATTTAGAATCAACAATTAACCTAAGAAGCATGTGTTTGTGCAGTGGGAGGAAACCAGAGTACCCGGAGAGAACCCATGCAGACACAGAACATGCAAACTCCACATAGATGGAATCGAACCCAGAACCTTCTTGCTGTGAGGCATCAGTCCTAACCACCCTACCACCACTGCGCCGCGTACTACTGAACAGACAGCACTTATTCAGGTGATCATTTCAAATAGTGGTTGAATGAACGAGTTAAACTCCTCTTCCACAGATCAGCCCTGTTGAGTAGGTGGTCTTTAATGTGACCCAGGACTCATTGTGTGTTCACACTACCAAAGGAATGAGGTCAAATGTGTCCCAGACCACCTCCACATGTGGACTGAGACCAGATCAGTGTTCACACCTGGACTTGGGATCAAGAACGAATCACAGTAGATAAAAGTAGTGCATGATGTTAAAAATATGGATCATCTCCCCAAGTCAACAAACAGCTGTTCATGGTTCTGATCCAGCAGTAGGACACAGCAGCTGTTACAATATGCTACGGACCACGTGGTTTCTTAGTGATCAGTTACGTGGTAATTGATTTGAAAAGTGCTATAGAAATAATAAAGTTTTGGTCATAAAACTATCGTCCCATCATCCCCAGCACTCGGGTGTTTCTGTTATTTTGTCCATCAGAGTTCATAACTTGTTCATAACTTGAATGAACAGGAACTTTTCAGCGTTGTTTATCTGCAGGATGTTTCCTTCGCTCTGAGAGGAAGTTGAGTCACTGAGGCAGAGAAAATTTCTTCTTTCATTTCTCTTTTTTGAGTTTCATCACTTCTGCCTCTGACTGAAGACGCCTCTCTGGTTTCTGGTTGCGTAAGAAGAAACCGGTTGTGTTGAGTTTTGGCTCAGAATGAGTTGGTGACAAAACAACACAATCTCTGAATCAGGTTTTGAATAGAGGCCACATTCTGAGATCTGAAACCTTCTTTGGTAGTCTCAGTATCTCGATTCTTTTTCTTCTTCTTCTTCTTCTTCTGGGAGTGTCTGTGCTTATCCGTGGACCAATCAGCGATTCATGAACAGAAACAGGACGTGGTTGGAGGGGAGGAGTGAAGTAGGTTGTGATCGAAGGAGGGAAACCTTATAAGGAGAAATGAACACTCCCGGAAATGTGACCAGTTACACAACTTAACAGCTCCCGACAAACACAGCTCGTCCTAGCTTCCTAGCCTCCTAGCTAACAGTAGATGAATACAGACCACTGCCACCTGCTGGTATGAAGAGTTATTTCCCCTCAGGTGTAGAACATATGAATCAGCTGGACGATGGCTGTCACTGTCGAGATGCGTTCAAATACAACCATTTGGTCCAGACAAGGGAGACATGAGTCTATCTTTGTTGTTCTTTACTGTCGGTTTGTGTCCGTACCTTTAGTGCAGAAATATACTTGTTGTTCAATCTTGTGTTTATACAAATGATTTCTCAGATTTCTCAAAATGCATTACAGGTATGCTGCTAGTCTAAAAAATAAAAGAAACGAACCTCTGACGCATTAAAATCAAGCTTTAAATCTTAGTCTCTCCGCTGCCATCTGCTGCTTAACTGTCTGCCTTTCTCTCTCCCTGGCAGGTTTCCCAGGCAGCCGACAGGTCAGTAAATGCACCACCTGTAGTCAATATTGTTTAAGTCAACAGAGTTCAGGTAGAAGGGGAGGTGAATTATTTCTGTCAGTGTTGACCTAACAGATAAAGTTTTCATGTGACAGCAGCAAATGAAAGAGTGGTTACCTTCAGTAGTTTTGTAACCCTGGTACTATGATTTGTTGGTCGTTAAATCAGATGTTTTTTCACCTGTTTTCATGTTTGTCCCAAGAAAAATCTCACCTGAGACACAAATGTTTGTGCGGATTGTTTTTAAATTTTACACAAACACATATTAATTTATGAGTAACTTTAAAGATTGAATGAAATAATTCATTAATTAGCATGACATTAGCATGTCATTTACTTAAGAAACGCAACTAAATTATTAGACAGAATGTCTGTTAATAAAGAGCACCAATTAAATCACTCCATTATTTCTTTAAGTGATAATCATTTCAATAATCTGGCTAGATTAACTAGGTTTATTACATTAAGATTGATTTAATAAATCAAGCTACGCTGTAAAATATCGTATCAAGTCAAATCAAATGCTTTTTTTTAAACTTGTTTTTCTTCAGCTGCTGAAAACGGATCTTTAAATTAACCAAAACACTGTCAACTTCTACGGTTTTATTAGAGATTTCAGATGCATAAATAAAAAATAATAACTGAATAAAGGCCATGCTTGGTTCACTGGCACCAAGAATTCTGGGTAATGAAGTCTTCACACAGCAGCTGGTTCAGTCTTTGTTCAGAGTAAATATCGATTTAAACCTCAGACATTCTTTATGTTTCGTCTGCAAGTAAACATCAGTCTTCATTCAGGTCAGATTACAAAAAAAAACCTTTGATAAGACACTTTTCAACAGGATGTAGGGAAACAGAGGAGTGTGATTTCCCATCATGCATCATTCTTATCATGTGACAAACTGGAGCCTCATTCATCCTCAGTCCGTTCTTCTCTTTACAACCAGTACAACACGAACAATAAACACACTGCAGAACGTTGGTGTCACGATGTTGGAATTTGTTTTTACATCTTCATACATCCAGTAGTAGAAAACGTCCTTTTTTTTCTCTGCAGGCGTCGTTTTCATCAGATCTTCAATGTAAAGACAGAAACAGGATAAAAGTGGAGGATGATGAAGCTGATGAAGATGACGTCTGTTCAGTGGCGTCCCTGCTTCTTCTTGAAGATCTTATTAAAGGCGTTCCTCCTCCTGCTGCTGCTGCTGCTGGAAGACTCGCCCTCCTCCCCTCCGTCCTGGAGCCCCGCCCCATGGCTGCTGCTGGCCAATGAGGTGGAGGACGAGAAGACGACCGGCCCGTTGATGGCATCCGACGTGATGCAGAGGGAACGGGTGGAGCTGGCGGAGGCGAGGACGGCGGGAGAAATTCCTCTGAGTTCCCCGAGGCTGGAACTCTTCTCCAAGCCTCCTCCTCCTCCTCCTCCTCCTCCTCCTCCACCTGGACCCTGCAGGGGCTGGAGCCTGGATGGCAGTAGGTGGGGCTTAGAGCTGTACAAGCCTCGAGATTCGCTGTGAGACAGTGGAAGGGCGGAGTCAGAGTCTGAGCGGTTCATGATGTCCCTGAAAGAGAGAAGGAGAGAGAAGATTATGTTTACGTACATGTAGAATATCTGAATGTTTCTGACAACTACTACAACCACCATGTTGGAAATCCTTTAGTTTAAAGATGCGTTTTGTTGGTTGAGCTTTGATGTAAGAAGATTCTCAGTCATCCAGGTCATGGTTTGTCCAAGAAACAAGCTCAAACAAAGACAACTGGACGTTTCAGTTGT
The DNA here is from genome assembly GCF_963514085.1 of Chelon labrosus. Lineage (NCBI taxonomy): Eukaryota > Metazoa > Chordata > Actinopteri > Mugiliformes > Mugilidae > Chelon > Chelon labrosus. Next base: position 15,825,132 of record NC_140350.1, on the reverse strand, counting down.
GTTTCAGCTTGTTTTTGGATATAAGATAAAGCTACAGGATAAAATATAGTCTAGGTCTCGTTAATAATTTAATTTTCACAAGAAGATCTGTCACTCTTGGATACCTCAGCTGACCAATAAGCCGACTCACTGCAGACAACAAAGGGTTAAAGGAACTATTTACTTCCTTGGAAAGTTCCCTGGAACCAAAAGTCATCTAGTTACCGAAAGCTAACATGAACTCTGCACTTGACAAGTTTGACTCTGTACTGCGAGTGCCCGTAATCTAGATTTTGCACTTCAGTCACTCTGTAGCTGTAATGACAGCAGTGCATGTAAAATGCATTCAGGGATACCTGGCTGTACCAAGTCCACCTCCAGATTTGTCCTCGATTAAAACGTCATGGGTAATGACACATCCAGGTACTGACTTTGCAGCCTCAGGGTCGCATCCCAGAATGCATTTTACTTCAAGCATTACATTTACAAATCTATATGAATACAATTTGTTCTTTCTAACATTTCTGTTTAATCACCTTCTATCTGAAAACATGCAGATGTTTACGAATGAACAACAGTCTTTAGTCTTTAGTAATCTAATCTTTAGTAAAACAAGGTAAAAACTAAATGAACAAAAATAGGTTAAAACATGGTTAAACATTAGATATGTTTTAATACAACATAAAGATGTTAATGGAAGGTGGAATAAAGCTCTAAACCTGGGATGGAATGCAAAGTTAGATGGAAACACTACAGATTGGAACTATGGAGGCCCAACATTTATATTTAAACTTTAAATATTAGATTCTACGACTAAAATAAACTTGTTTATGTAATATTTTAACATTCTGTGGGGAAATGTTAATGAGAGACGGGTGTGATGGAGGACTCAGTGTGCCGTGGTCATGAAGGCTTTATCTTAACAACTTCTGATTCCTAAAACTGATCCGTTAAAAGCAAGAATTAAATCCATCACTGAATTTAATAACCACAAACTTCTGTTTTTCATGAATGAGGCGCACTGGTTCTTGTTTCCTGTTAGTACATCGGTACGTTTAGAGGAGGACGATACCCGAAGCTGCCGGAGCGACAGCGCTGCCTCTGGCTTGCCACAGCACCCCCTGCAGGTGGGAGGCTGGATGCCGCCTCCACAGGTATGGAAGGGCAGAAGGAGAGGACTGGAGGGGAGAGGGAGGGGGAGGGGGAAGGGCCAATGTAGGGGTGAGAAAGAGAGGAGGAGAGAGGAGTGGGAGGCACAGGGAGGAACTCCAGCTGGCCAATAGAGTGGCTGCGATTCTGCCGGGCGTGGGAAATCGGAGGGCGGGACGATGTGATCGGGCCCTGACCTTCAACCAACCTCTGAGAGCTGAACATCCCAGTGTGGTCCCCTATCCTCTGTCGCAGGGGCATCAGACTCTGAGCTGCAAGGAGAGAGAAAGAGACAGCAGGAGCTTTTATTTTGAAAATTAAAAATTCAGAAACCGAAGGAAAAGGAGAACAGATACAAATGAAGCACAACAAGAGCAAAATACTGAACGTTATTTAGAACAATAAAAAGACGTCTTTGTGCTTTTAGCTGCTGCAAGTGGATGTTAGTGGAAAAGGAAGCAGGTCAGAAAAGGTGAAGAGGAAATCCGACCAGTTGGGAGGGGGAAGGTGGAGGAAGAAAAGGAGGAAGGTGTTCACATGGACAACTGACTGTTAGATTCACAAATCTTAAGTTTTAAGAAACCACTCCTTATATCACCAAATTCAACAAAGTTCCAATTTTAAAACCACAAGAGCCAGAAAACATAGAAAATAAAAAGACTATTTGCCTCTTAATTTGTCTTTTAATTCCATTATTTTGTCAGCAAAAAGTCTAAATAATACTTAAAAACATGGAAGTTCAATAAAATTATGAACAGACAAAAGTTGAAAACCTTTAACATCCTTTGTCAAATTTCCTAATAACTTTTACTAGAAAGTGAATACTATTAATATTATTATAGTTTAAATCGAAGTCAAAATTCAGAGATGAAAATCTTCACTCGTCTTTGCTCATAAACTGTATCCTAGAATTTCCCAGTGGTCACTTATTATAACCCTGGTTTCTAGGACCACAGACACGTTATGTTCTCGTTGTCATGTCAGAAATGTTAATGTGAACACATGGTTGATTTATACCTCTGTCCATTCAGAATTTAGCAATTATTTTTGTTTGATAATACAGTAATAATAATGTTCGTTCTTTTCATTAAAAAAGTGACTTTTGATCTTTTATTAAACTGAAAATTTTGTCTTGTAAAATAATTTCATTATATTTAATAATATTTTTTAATATGTATATGTTTTTCAGGGACAAGACAATATAACGTTGTATTAAAGTTGTTTGCATGTAAAATTATTTTATTGATCAAAATATTTAAAGAAAGAAATAATTTTTTCATAAAACATGCAAATTATTTATAGTACTTTCATAATTTTCATATTTCTATTAATTTTGTAAAATGCATTTTAAATAAAAATCACAAACAACTTTAGTTTAGATTAGTTATCCCTGCTGACTGTACAGAGGTATGAACCAATGAGAGTGGGGGAAGCTGTGGGAGGGAGGGGCCAACCGGATTGTTTCCATGGTGACTGGGTGTCTGCGATGCCGCTCAGGGGCCAAAGGTCGCTGACTCGCCGGTCCATCTGCCAAGCTGCGTCTGCAGGGAGCGAGTCAAGAGAGAGATGCCGAGAAAAGAAGACCAATCAGAGAAGGGGGAGGAGACAGAAAGTGATCCCCGGTGAGAGGTGTTCAGGTGAAGACGTTTGCTCCTGAGGTTTCAGTTTGAAACAATTTAAATAAGATCGATACAGATCAGTTTAGAGATTTATAATCTTCAGTAACAATCAATGATAGAAAAAACTGAGACCAGGTTCAGACATGTACCTGTATTCACACCTGGTATTAAAATGTGTCTCCACATGCGTCCCCAGTCAGCACTTGAGATCTGACCTCAGTTTGTCTGGCTGTAAATAGCCATCATGTGGTCAGTAGAATATTTTAACAGCTGCTGTCTCTAATGGATCTCTACCTACCGCTGGATCAGAACCATGACCAAAGGAAGGAAGGAAGGATGGAAGGAAGAAAAGAAAGAGAAGGACAAAAGGGAGTTAGGAAGAAAGGAAGGAAGGAAAAAGCGAAGGAAGGAAGGACAGAAGGAAGGATGGAAGGTAAAAAGCAAAGAAGGAAGAAAGTAAGGAAGGAAGGATGGAATGTAAAAAAGAAAGAAGGAAGGAAGACAGGAAGGAACGAAGAAATTTAATGTGACCCAGGACTCATTGTGTGTTGACACTGGTCCCAGATCAGCTCCAGGTATCTATGGATATTTGTGATCAGATCAAGGATGTTAATGCAAGATCCGAATGAAGCTGCGGTAGGTTTAAAGAAAGTTAAATCAGATTAAAGCTAGAGACGTGTTCAACCTGTTTGCTCAGACTATTAGTTCTAATGAGACATGTACTCACACTGCAGCGTCCCCGGAGACAGGATGTCCTCATCCATGTCGTCGAGGTCGTCCGACAGGAGCAGGTGCTGAGGGGTTGGAGGTCGCAGGCCGAGGAAGGACGGGTCCAGGTTGAGGGCGGCGGCCAGCGCTCCCAGGCCCGGGTTGTTGACCAAACCGAAACCCGTCAGATACTCAATCTGCTGCCAGCGGTGGAGTTTCTCCCGCAGCGCTGCGGTCACCTCGGCCAGGGCCTGTCTGAGAGGGTGGAGTTAACACCTGAGCAGGTAACGGAGACGAGCTAGCAGCAGGTTGAGAGATATTTACAGGTTCAGAGAAAACCCCAAAGATTCAGAGCACGGAGATGGAGCATGAGTTGACGGTTTGATTCCATGCTAACACCCACTCAGAGCAGCACATTTATGGAAATCCACCTGTTTGTTGTGCGTGAGTCATGACTTGAGGAGGTGAGACGCATTTTGGAAAAAGTTTTGGAACATTTTCAACGTAAATGGATAATAATAATACCTGCTCTGACTTATGTAGTGAATGATAAGTTCCTTATAGATCCTCAGTAATCAGCGGCTACTCACTTGGCCGACAGGATCTTGTGGTCAACGTCGTCCAGCGAGGAGCTGTGAGCCACGTGAAACGTCCCAAACAGAGAACTCCTCTTCTTCTTGATCTTCTCTGCCTGAAACAACCAGCGCCATCGTTACCAGCGTCCTCCCTCCCTCTTTGTGATGATTATTATCTGAATGTTGAGTCCAGCCACACTCACCCCCTCCCTGGCCTGCAGCAGCTGCCTCTCAGCGCTCTGCTTCTTGATGTTATAGTACTGAACTTCAACTTCGTGCGTCAGCTGCAGCCATTTCTGCAGAGCGTCCGGCGGAGTCCAGCGAGCCCGAGACTCCAACTCCCTCTCCGCCTTCCTCAGCGCCGTTCGGACCTGCAGGAACCACAGAGCTCCCGGTGGTTAGCTGGTCCATCGATTTAGTCGATGGGACAGAAAGGTGGTCAGGTCTACCTGCTCCAGCTCCTCGTCGGCGTATTTCTGATGGCTCCTCTCGCTCTCAGCTCCTTCCCGTAGCTTGCGGAGACGCACAGCTTCCTGTTTGGCCGAGTTCATCTCGTTCCTCAGCTCCTCCTCCACCTTCACCTTCTCCACCTGAACGCAGCGCTGCTCCTCCTGAGCCTGCTGTAGCCTGACGGCAGACAACACAGCAGGTTAAAGAACTGCAACCACAAGAACGACTCAGTTTAATTTGATTACCTGATAATTTGTTGGAAAGTTTCAGGATCATCTTTGATTCATCAAATTAGTTTCTGTCTTCATGAACTCAACACTGATCTGAAGAGCTGTTTCTTTATCAGTAATGATGAACTGATGTTTTAGTTGAGAAAGGGCATAAAGTCCAACACATGTTGTGTTTACAGACATATAAAACTGAAGAATTTTTACTTTAAACAATAAATTTAGGAAACTTCCTGCTGAGTAAATTATTTCAGCTTCAGTCCTGGCAGCAGCAGATAGTCAAGTATCAACAGTGATAATAAAGACAGTAGGAACGTTTTACATAAACTAAAACATCAGCAGGAGGCGCTGTGTCCCGTCTCAGCATGTCTGTCTATTTTTAGACGTGGAGGACGAACACTGGAGCTGAGGGATTCCAGAAAGGAAACAGAGCTGATGCCTGAGTTCATCCCCATGGATCAGCTGAGTATGTTTGTGTAGTAATTGTAGGAGTAAAACCTGTGTCAGTAACCAAAGAGTGGAGAGGATCCAAATGAGACATTTACTGACTTGACTCATCTCTTCATGATTTGATCATGTCTCATCTTGACATGATCAAATCATCAGTTCATTCATCCATAAAGCTGCTGCTCCCTCCGTCTTTTTAACGTCTGGCGTCTATAGGAGGAACTTGAATGTGTGTTGGCGTGTTACAACATGACTCAGGTGTGTGTTAGTGTGTTTTCTGAGCGTGCTCACTGAACGGCTGCTGGATATTCTTTGCCCATAAAAGGACGTACGCTTCTGCAGAGGCTGTGCACACACTCTCACTGGGGATGAGTTATTTCCTCCTGCAGTTCAGCCACAGTTATAATTCAATTATGAAATAAACGCTCTGAGAGTTTCTGGGATCAGAGCGAGAACACAAGTGTCAGCTGTTGGTTCCTTTGTCCTTAACTTGTTACCTGAACGCACCGCAGCCACAACCAGTCGGAAAGCTTCAGGATCAGTCAGAAAGTTTTAGGATCAGACGGAAAGTTTCAGGATCATTCGATAAGTTTTAGCATCAGTTGATAAGTTTCAAGGTCAGACGATAAGTTTTAGGATCAGTCGTTAAGTTTCAGGATCAGTCGGAAAGTTTCAGGATCAGACAGAAAGTTTCAGGTTCAGTCGATAAGATTTAGAATCAGACGGAAAGTTTCAGGATCAGTCAGTAAGTTATACGATCAGACAGACAGTTTCAGGATCAGTCGATAAGTTTCAGGATCAGACAGAAAGTTTCAGGATCAGTTGATAAGATTTAGGATCAGACAGAAAGTTTCAGTATCAGTTGATAAGTTTTACGATCAGACAGAAAGTTTCAGGATCAGTCGATAAGATTTAAGATCAGACGGAAAGTTTCAGGATCAGTCAGTGAGTTATACGATCAGATGGAAAGTTTCAGGATCAGTCAGTAAGTTTTACGATCAGTCAGAAAGTTTCAGGTTCAGTCGATAAGATTTAGGATCAGACGGAAAGTTTCAGGATCAGACATAAAGTTTTACGATCAGACAGAAAGTTTCAGGATCAGTCGTTAATTTTCAGGATCAGTCGGAAAGTTTTAGGATCAGACAGAAAGTTTAAGGATCAGTCGGAAAGTTTCAGGATCAGACAGAAAGTTTCAGGTTCAGTCGATAAGATTTAGGATCAGATGGAAAGTTTCAGGATCAGTCAGTAAGTTATACGATCAGACAGACAGTTTCAGGATCAGTCGATAAGTTTCACGATCAGACAGAAAGTATCAGGATCAGTCGATAAGATTTAGGATCAGACAGAAAGTTTCAGGATCAGTTGATAAGATTTAGGATCAGACGGAAAGTTTCAGTATCAGTCGATAAGATTTAGGATCAGACAGAAAGTTTCAGGATCAGTCTGTAAGTTTTACGATCAGAAAGAAAGTTTCAGGATCAGTCGATAAGATTTAGGATCAGACGGAAAGTTTCAGGATCAGTCAGTAAGTTTTACGATCAGATGGAAAGTTTCAGGATCAGTCAGTAAGTTTTACGATCAGACAGAAAGTTTCAGGTTCAGCCGATAAGATTTAGGATCAGACGGAAAGTTTCAGTATCAGACAGAAAGTTTTACAATCAGACAGAAAGTTTCAGGATCAGTCGTTAAGTTTCAGGATCAGTCGGAAAGTTTCAGGATCAGACAGAAAGTTTCAGGTTCAGTCGATAAGATTTAGGATCAGACGGAAAGTTTCAGGATCAGACAGAAAGTTTTACAATCAGACAGAAAGTTTCAGGATCAGTCGTTAAGTTTCAGGATCAGTCGGAAAGTTTCAGGATCAGACAGAAAGTTTCAGGTTCAGTCGATAAGATTTAGCATCAGACGGAAAGTTTCAGGATCAGTCAGTAAGTTTTACGGTCAGACAAAAAGTTTCAGGATCAGTCGATAAGTTTTAGGATCACATGGCAAGTTTCAGAATCAGAAAGTTTTAGGATCAGTCGATAAGCTTGAGGATCAGATGGAAAGTTTCAGGATCAGTCTGTAAGTTTTAGGATCACATGGAAAGTTTCAGAATCAGACAGAAAGTTTCAGGATCAGTCGATACGTTTAAGGATCACATGGAAAGTTTCAAAATCAAACAGAAAGTTTTAGGATCAGTCAATAAGCTTTAGGATCAGATGGAAAGTTTAAGAATCAGACAGAAAGTTTCAGGATCAGTCGACACATTTTAGGATCAGTTGGAAAGTTTCAGGACCAGTGTTGCTTCAGATGCGTTGGACTCACTTCTCCTGCAGGTCCATCAGACTCTGCTCGGCCCTCTGCAGACCCTCCAGGTCCTTCATCAGCTTCCCCAGGTCGTCTCTGGACTTCCTGGTCTGGACGTAGGCGAACCAGCAGCCGCAGAGCGCCATCAGGATGGACAGAGCCAGGACAAGATCCTTCCAGTGGTTCTGTCGACCTGCCAATACCCACAGTGTTTATACGAGGGGTTGTACCGACTAGTGTGCCATGACACTTTAAGCAGGATCGTGGATCATGTGACAATAACAACACGGACGCTTCCAAGAAGACGGGCGAGTAGCCCAGTGGGTCATTGTAGCAAACTAGCAGCGGTTCATCAAGTGTATTGAAATATTTCACTAAAGATGAAGGCCAGCCTACTGTGACATGCAGAATATGTAAGTCAGTCCTGAAATACAACAAATGTACTACTGCAATGCAAACTCATCTGAAAATGCATCCGCTAACACTAACAGAGGAACGGTCCAAATCCTCTCAACACCAGTCAATTAACAACTTCACCAAACGTCCTGCGGTATTAGAGAGAAGGAGGCTGCACATCGACAATATGTTGGTGAATTTCTTTGTCTAAAGCTTTTAGACCTTTAGCTGCTATACACGGCTGCTATTTCCCGGCTTCATTATCCTTTATTGCTATTAAATGCTACTGATAGTGCAGATTTCTGTAGGCTATACATATCTGCACAGTACTGATAAGCTGATAAGTTTATGTTCAGTTCTGTTGTGTTGTATTAGTTGGAATTGTTGCTGCGGTTTTGTTTTTTGCCAACCGAGAGCCACATATTAGAAGTGTCAGACTGACGGTGTTTATGGTGCTGGTGTGGTCTACAGCCAACAGTAGTTTGTGTTCAAGCTTCAGCAAACTTGCAGAAAAGCCTTTGTAGCTTCCTTTGTGTGAAACGCTATAATATGTATTCAGGTCATGAATATAGATTTCATTGTTGCAAAGCATTAGTTTCTACTGTGTTTTTATGTGTGGCATCATCGACCACTCAATGTCGACTTGACTTTCACCACATATAGGTCGACTTTAAAAATCGGAAGTCGTCCAACCCGTAGTACCCAATACCACAAACATTAGTATAAATTAACCCTGCAGACTGGAAGTATTCACCTGGCGGCGGTCCAAACAGCACGATGTCGAGAGCTTTGAGCTGCAGTTTCTGAGCATGACTTCGGTCTAATATCTTCAGCAGGGTCACGGTGAGCGTGGTGTTCTTCACAGCCAGCCTGCAGGGATGAGGAGGAGGAGGATTACTGTCAGGACGCAGACTTTAACCTTGACAGGAAGTGGCAGCACTGAAACAGAAACTGTGGTGGTCTGCTGCTCAGAGAAAGTGGTCCGTTCAGGGACACTCTATCATCAACATGTGTCAAGGCTGTTTTATAAAGAGACCATGTTTACGTCCAGCTCTGCTCAGGGTTTTTGAGTCTGAATGTTTGAGAACAAACAGTGAAGAGAAACCTTTCAAAATACTCTGAATCATAGAGGCACATGAGGAATAATGTGAGTTCTGTGTGTCAGGATCAGCTGGTATCTACGTCCTTGATATGAAGCTGGCGTTTACTCTGTGGACTGGGAGTGGACTGATACCTGGGCAGAGCTCTTCCGTCCAGCTGCAGCTTCCTGAAGGTCTCTGAATACTGTGGAAGCTCCACGCTGAGCAATAGCCAGTCCTCCATCTGCTGCACTGTCCAGTTATACACTGAACACACACAGTAAACACATCCAACACAAAACACAGATTACACCAAAACTCCTCAAACATACTCTCCCTACCTCTGACTTCCTTCTTTCCTTCTAAATCTTTCTGTAAATCGCCATGAACCATTAAATTCCTAATTTTTTTAATGGAGTCTGGTGTAGCTGGACTCACCCTCAGAGTTCTTCCAGGTGTTCCACATGTCCTCCACGCTGATGTGAAGGTCAGCTCGGTGGAAGCTTCTCTGTTTGGCTTTGGGGTCATTATACTTCAGATCCTCCCTGAGAAACTGAGGAGGGAAGGCCGAACATTAGTGGTTTGAGTTTCTATTAGTCCGTCTAAAGAAGACCTGAAAGAGAATGTGTGAATACTCGTTTCACCTCATCTGTCTCGGTCGTGTCCACGCTGCCGTCAGCGTCGTCATCCATCTGTTTGTGGATGCTGCAGATCGCATCGAAACTTAGGACAGAGTTCTCGTCCTGACAGAGCAGCTGATCTATGAGACACAGATCTACAGAGAACAACATCTATCACACACAGATCTACCATACAGTTCAATCTTTGTCAAGTCAAAGTTTTCAGCCCGTGTCACTTCCTTTAGTGTCTTCAAAATAAGACGATGTTTGTGGAAGTGTATGGCGGCACAACCGTCAGGACAATGTTTAGTGGACAGATGAGATCAAAGGAGAATAGTTTGGTTTAAATGAGAGGCGTCATATTTGGAGATGAAACAACACTGCATCCCAGCATCAGAACCTCATCCCTCCATGAAACGTAGGGGTGCTAATGTTCTTGTTTGGGCCTGTTCTGCTGCATCTGGACCAGGATGGCGTGTCATCATTGATGGACCATTGAATTCTGAATTCTACCAATGAACTCTAAAAGAAAATGTCAGGACATCTGTCCATGAGCTGAATCTGAAGAGAAATTGGGTCATGCAGGAAGGCAACAAGCCCAAGAACACAAGTCGTTCTACAAATGAATGGTTAAAGAAGAAGATGAATGTTTAGGAACGGCCAAGTCCTGACCTTAATCCAATAGAAATATTGTGCAAAGTCCTGAAGCTAACAGCTCATGTGAGGAAACCCACCAACATCTCAGAACTAAAGTGGAGGAATGGGCTAAAATTCCTCCAAGCTGCTGTAGACGACTGATCAGCAGTTACCGGAAACATTTAGTTGATGTTATTGCTGCACAAGGAGGTCACAGCAGATACTGGAAACAAGGGTTCACTTAGTTTACATCTCACTGATACGTAATATTGGCTCCTTTTTAGCCATACTCTGAGGATTGTATATAGAATATGTTATAGTCTTGGTCATGTTTAACTTAACTTGTATAACTCCATTCTGAATGCAGCATTCATCCTGGTTCCCATTCAGGTTTTGGTTTTAAACTTTACAGCAATGTTCATCATGAATCCTCCTCACTGACACATAAATCTCATAAAATCTGAGCTTTCAGACATGAAACAGACACTCAGTGAGATTTACTATTCAGGAATGATTCAGAAATGAACTGTCTCCATGTCCAACCTCAAACAGCGGCTGCTAACCAACCACTGAAAAACTTCAAACTTCCTGCAGACATGGAGGATAAGCACGACAACAGTCCAAACTAAGCTAAACGAGTCTGACAGTGTTTCTGAAATTTGACGCTGGACGACAGATTAAAATCTAGAACACAGCTGTCAACCCTCAGCTCGGGTTTCCTTTCATCCACGGTGGCACCACAGAAGAAGAGGAGGATTATGGCGAGCAGCTGTGAGGACAGAAATACTTCGATAACAGAATTAAAATAGGAGGACGGTCGAGTCAAAGTCAGAAACCCACAGCAGGAAGACTACACCTCCCATCATGCACCCTGAAAAGTTATCTGGTCACAGCGTCAGCCTCCACTCCCTGTCCACGCCGAGTGGGCGGAGCCGACACCTCCTCCCACCAAACCGTTTCCTTCTGTGGCTTTTATTTCCTGTGACATCATCAGCGTTTCGCCTCCAGGAAGTCGTGGTAAGCTGCCAACGGCTAGCTCCCACGCTATCGCTACCGCACAGCAACAACACAAAGTCCTGTTTCTGTCTCTGTGAGGACCATCTATTGACTTCATGCATTCACTGACCCTAACCCTGACCCTGACCCTCACCCTGACACCAAGTCTAAACAACTTAATAAAACCAAGAACACACTGTAGTAGGAAGGACATGTTTATACGCCGCATGTTTGAATGTATCTGCTTCTCTTCTGTCCCACAACCAACGTTTACAGGCTGTCCTGCTCTGGAGGTTTCAGACTCTGGGTTCTGGAAAGCGTCTTGAGACAATTTGGATTGTTAGTGACGCTGTATAAATAAAATAAAACTGTTAAGAACACATCCAACATCCGGAGGAAAAGGCGGCTGATTTGAAACTAACAGAGTCAGAAGTAAGACATGAGTCGTCAGTGTCGGTTACTAAAAATAAATAAATCCAGCGGATTGGTTTAGCTTGAACTAAAATAAATGTAGAATCTAGAATCAAACCAAAGAATATTGGACCTAATCAGTGACGGATGACAGAGAACATCAGACCAAACCAGGCCTGAAACAACCAAACATGGTCGGAAACACTGGACCAACCAAACAGACCAGACCACAAGATGTTGGATATGCTCGACACAAAAACACCAAGAGAATAATGGACCGACAACCTAACCTGGACTGCAATTATTTTTTATGTCAGAAAGTCTCTCCATTGGGAACTGATTCTGCTCCAGCAAAGATCTGCCGGGCCAATCAGATCATGTGGTCTGAGTCTGTCCAATCAAATGTGAGAAATGTTCACTGACACTCTGAAACTCTGAAACAACAGAAAGAAGCTAATTTCACTGTACATGGATAGAAAAGATTAAATTAAAATAACTCAGAGAGAATATTCAGAGAAAAAATTAATACTTTCATCAACTGGTAATCATCATCGTCCTCATCATTCCAATTAGCATGCTAACATTAGCTCACCTCGTTGAGGCTCATGGGAAACTTCCTACCTGGGGCTTGGTTGCCGTTGGAAACGAGGTGATAGTGTTGTTGGTCCGGGTGGGCGTGGTCATCTGCGTCCAATCCTCTGACAGCCCCAACACACACACTCAGCACACACACCAGCCACACACACACACACGCCATGTCCTTCAATCCTGTCAGAACAGAAGCACTTGTTTGAGCTGCTGTCACGTGATTGGCTGGTTCAGACACTTCCTGCTTTCTCAAACAGGTTCAGACTCAAGAGGTCTGTTTTATTAGGAACACCCGTACACAGTCAACCAATCACGTTCAGGTGAACAGATGTCTCTGATCAAACTGAACCAGACTCCGCTGAAAATTTTTTACAGTTGATTTAGTTCTTGTTTAGTCGCATGAAACGTCTTCCTCAGCTCAAACACAAATCTGTCTGAGTGACCACGCTTAGATTAGACATCACATCCATAACATTATGACCACCTGCCTCACATGAACTGGGTGTTTCTGAACCAGGAAGCATCATCCTGCTGATGAAATGTTGGACGTGATCTGCAGCAGAGACAACCATCCTGGTTTCTGGTTCTTCTTCTTCATCCTCCTCCACCTCTTCTTCTTCTTAGCCTTCATTTTTCTCTCTCTTCTTCTTCTTCTCAATCCTGTTTGCCCTTCTTCTTCCTCATTTTCATCCTCCTCCTCTTCCTTCTTGTCCTCATTTTTCTTCCTCCTCCTCCTCCTCTTCTCAAGAAAATTTCCTAATCCAGTTGTCAAAGTCAAATCCTTCTTCTAACACTCACTCTGAGGATGAGGCGTTCACTGATAGGTGATGACCAGTGGTCATAATGTTATGGCCGTAGTGTAGTTCACTGATTACTTCCTGTAGACACAGACTCTGAGTAGTTACTGCAGTTTAAATGATAAACACATGATGCGTTCACGGTGGAACGAGATTAAAAAAATAAATAAATAAACTGCAGCACGAGACCGCGATGATGACAGATAACTCGATAATCAGGTGACTGATCGATCAGCTCCGTATCTTGGCAGCTCATTTCATTTAAAAACCCTTTTTCTTTCTTTCATCTGTTAATTCTCTGTTGAACAAAGTTTGTTCAAAGGGTCAGAGGTCACACAGCTGTCTAGTTTCCCACCAGAGTTTCATCCTGAAAGTTTCAGAAAAACGCGGCGGAGCCTGAACATGGAGAGAAGCGATCACTCACCTCTAATCCATGGATCAGCTGATCACATCCGACCACAGTTGATCACAGCTGATCACAGCTGACAGATTGGAGGAGACGCAGAGGACAGAGACGGTCCAGCAACTGTCTTCGGGTCTCCGCCCTGAGACTCAAACTCAACAAACTGCTGCTGAGGAAAAAAAGACATGAAGACATCCGCCTATCATGCGTTCACGGACCCGCTATAAGATCCGAAATCAGAAGACTACTAAATAATAAATGAATTTAATTTTTAAATTTAAGTTTAGAGTTGGACATATCTGTAGATTAGTTGTTTAAATAATGACTAAAAAGCACAAATCAGACAAATTTAATACAACAAGGAAACAAAATAACCACAAAGACACAAAACCTTGTTCATCGTGGTGTGGAAGTGATACACCGAATGACTTCTATTTTTAACTTGCAGGTTTTAGTATCTTCATTAAACTGTAGATTACCTCTCAGAAGGTGCGTTCGGGTACTCGTGTAGAACAAGGAAATCTTGTCTCGTGTTTTTGTTATTATGAGATCTTTTCTTTTAGTTCAGTTCTGGTTTTGTGGCTCGTTTTGAAACAACTTTAACTGGCGATGAAATGAGGCTGAACCTGCAAGCAACATCCGTCTTCAAGACGTGAACCTGCGCTCATTTCCTGGTATTATAATTTCCTACAGTTCAGGAAGGCAGCATCCCTGCTCCGCAGAGGTGTGGTGGCGCCACCCTGCGGTCAGACAGAGGAGGTGTAGGAGGAGTTATAACACGAAAAGAGCAAAAACGGATTGAATTTAAATTTGATTCTGGTCTGTTGATATTAAAACATCCACAAAGAGACAAAACAAACAGAATTAAATTATTTTACTTTAGAGACAGAAATGATTGATTTAACCCTCCCCCCCCAAAAAAGAGAAGAAAAGATACAAAAACAGAGAACATGCACAAATAACAGAAACATGACAAAAAAGACACAAAACACCACCAACACACTTTATTCATAAACATTCAACATGACACTAAATGTAGAAATGATGTCACACACGTACCTGTGGTGCATACCTGGGGGGGTTGCTGTTCTCTGATTGGTTCCTTTTTTTATTTTTATAGCTCTCAATTTTGAGAAAGCCCTCCCCCCCCACCCCACCATACACAGTAAACTTCCTCAAACTCCACCACTTCCTCTCAAACTTCCTCCTCCTCCTCGTCGTCATAGCTCCGCCCGCCCGCCTCACACTGATAGAAATCCGCTCTCCCTCCATCAGAGAAACACGCACACCCAAACACACACCACAGAGAGCGGCGCGTAGCTGAGCTGTGCACCCGCAGAGGAGTGACTGGTGACCGGTGAGTCTTTCCGCCGCCTGGAGCTCCGCAACCAAGCGACCAGCTGAGTGTGTGTGTGTATGTTTCTGTGTGTTTCTGTGTGTGTGTTGGTATGTGTTTGTGTGTGTGTGTGTTTCCTCCTTCTGTATAAACGTTCAACTCGTTATTGATCTCGGGTTTTATTCTCTCCAGTTGATGGATATTTCTGCAGTCGATCAATAACTTGTTTGTGTGCATGTTTGTCTGTTTGTTTATTTGTTTGTTTGTTTGTTTGCTTGTTGCAGGAGATGAACCACTCCCTGTGAGTGTGAGAGTGTGTGTGTGCGTGTTTCTGTCACTTCTTGTTTTAGCTTCAAAGCGAAAAACTAAAACATAAAAAGCCATCGGTGCTGATCAGTGCATGTGATGATCAGTCAAACAGTTGATTGGATGGAGACAGAGTGAAATAATATTCAAAGATTTCTCCTCAGTGATAATGAATGATGGAACTGATGGAGCATCTAGACTGTGGAGGTTTTGTCCTTTATTCTCAGGTGTTAAGAGTCAAGATCCGGTCTCACTGTGTTCACCTCTGTCTGATCCCATGTTCTCTGTGGTTTCAGGTTCAGTTTGGTTTGACGTTCTTGAAGGTTTTGGTGTAAATATCGTCTCAGTTTGACTCATTGTTCTCTCGGTGAAGTTTGGTCCAATATTATCTTGGTGTTATTGTCCGCTCGGTCCAGTCTTTTAGTCCATGTTTGCTCTGATATTATTGTTTCTTGGTGTCCTGTTGTATCCAGTCTGGTAACTCTCCAGCTGAATTTTGTTATGTTTCAACCAATAAAGAGAAGTTGAAATCCGCAACAACATTATGACCACCTTCCTAATATTGTGTAGGTCTCCTTTATGCCTCCAAAGTAGTTGTGACTCATCAGAGAATGGACATGGGCCTTCTGAGGGTGTCCTGTGGTGTCTGGCAACAGAATGCTGTTAGATGGGGCCTTTGGGTCCTATGGGTTGAGGGGAGGGGGCCTCTGTGGACTTCAGTTTGGGATCTAGTGAATTTGGAGGCCAGGTCAACGCCTTGTGCTGTTTTTCATGTTTTTTTGAGTTGTTCCTAAACCGTTTTTGTGTGTGTTCCTGTGTCAGGCTGCATCCTGCTGGGGACGACTGCTGCCATCACGGAGGGTCATTGCTATGGGGTGGGGGTGACTGGTCTGGTCTAGGTGGGTGCTACATGTGTAAATGACATCCACACCAATGCCAGGTCCAAAAGTTTCCCAGCAGAACACTGAATTGTCACAAAATGGTCAATGTTATTCACTTCTCCAGTCAGTGGTCATAATGTTGTGGCTGATTCAGCGCCACTGATCTGATTGGCTCGGTAGATCTTTGCTGGTGAATAATTAGTTCCCAATGGAGAGACTCCAGGCCAACAGTCACGCTAGCTTCCAAGCTAACATCTGTAGCGGATGATGGAAATTATTACGTCTCTAATAATCAATAATCCAGAATTCGGGATCATGTTAAGAAACAGGAAGTGGATGAATCTCTCTCCTCCCCTGTGTTTCTGAACGCTAACACGTTTATCTGGTTGATCTCTGGATATAAACAGAAACTCTGTATGACGTAGTGATGTCATAGACCATGTTTGGTTGTTTCAGGTCTGGTTTGACCTGATCTTCTGTGTTCTCCATCACTAATTCGATTCCAACTTCTCTATTTATTTTTTTCTAAACCGGATCCATGATCATTCAGTTTGTTTTCCTGAGCATTCAGAGTTTGTGTCTCTGTTGTAAGGACCGTTCTTTACTGATCTCTAAACAGTAGCGTAAGAGTAACAAACTGTGAACACACACGCAGTAGCTGAGGTGGAGGTTTCGGTTTTGAACTTATGCATCAGAAGCACAGGATCATGGATTATTATAGGAAACAATGACACGTCAGAGGTGTGAATTTAGAAACATCACAGTTGTGTTGACCAATGTCAGGCTTCCCAGAAAGAGACAGGAAGTCAGAGAGTGACATTATGTCAGAGATCACCCAGTTAGTGTCTGTGAATCACTCAGCTGCAAATACAACAAATGACTAATTTCAGCCTGAGTTCGGAACAATGTTCTCTAGTGCTTTAGTCCAAGTTTGGTCTGGTATTCTTAGCTGTTTTAGCCCTGGTTTAGTCTGATATTGTTGGAACATTTGGCCCTGGTTTAGCCCTGGTTTAGTCTGATATTGTTGGAACGTTTAGCCCTGGTTTAGCTCTGGTTTAGTGTCTGATATTGTTGGTTGGTTTAGTCCTGGTTTAGCCCTTGTTTAGCCCTGGTTTAGTCTGATATTGTTGGGAAGTTTAGCCCTAGTTTAGCCCTGGTTTAGTCTGATATTGTTGGGAAGTTTAGCCCTAGTTTAGCCCTGGTTTAGTCTGATATTGTTGGGAGGTTTAGCACTGGTTTGGTCTGATATTGTTGGTAGGTGTAGCCCTAGTTTAGTCTGACATTGTTGGTGGGTTTAGCCCTTGTTTAGTCTGACATTGTTGGTGGGTTTAGCCCGAGTTTAGTCTGACATTGTTGGTGGGTTTAGCCCTTGTTTAGTCTGACATTGTTGGTGGGTTTAGCCCGAGTTTAGTCTGACATTGTTGGTGGGTTTAGCCCTGGTTTAGTCTGACATTATTGGTAGGTGTAGCTCTAGTTTAGTCTGACATTGTTGGTAGGTGTAGCCCTAGTTTAGTCTGACATTGTTGGTGGGTTTAGCCCTGGTTTAGTCTGACATTGTTGGTAGGTTTAGCCCTAGTTTAGTCTGACATTGTTGGTAGGTTTAGCCCTAGTTTAGTCTGATATTGTTGGTAGGTGTAGCCCTGGTTTAGTCTGATATTGTTGGTAGTTGTAGCCCTGGCTTAGTCTGACATTGTTGGTGGGTGTAGCCCTAGTTTAGTCTGATATTGTTGGCAGGTGTAGCCCTAGTTTAGTCTGACATTGTTGGTGGGTTTAGCCCTGGTTTAGTCTGACATTGTTGGTAGGTTTAGCCCTGGTTTAGCCCTGGTTTTGTCTGGTATTTTCTGGTGTTTGGTCCCTTCTAGACACAAATCTTTCTGTGGCTGTTGTTGAATTATGTCCACTATTAAATATTTTAGTGACATAAACACCCGAGAGTCGACAGCGGAGCACTTGTTGTTGCAGGAAAATGTTTTATCTAAATCTTCATGAAACTCTTCACAAATGCCGCTGCTGGAATGAAGAGAGTTGCAGAGAAACCCTTCCTGATTCGGTTTCAACACAGACGGTTCCTCTTTGGCCTTCAGCGTCTAACTGTTTGCTCGGGTGAGGAAACGCTGCGTTTCAATTTTGTCGCCTCTGTCCGACTCAGCTCGTCATATTCAGACTTAGTCAGTCATAACGATCATATGAAGGTTGAGTGTGAGAACACAGTGAAAACATCAGCCACAGTTTAGAGAACCATTTCTTTGACCTTACTGTCACAGATCAGTTTGAGTTTGGAACAGTGTTCTCTGGTGGTTTAGCCCTGGTTCATTCTAACATTATGCCTAATGTGATCGAGTATTTTTAGCCCTGCCTGGTTTTCTCTGGTCCTCTGTTCTTCAGAGTTTTAGTCACAGTTTGATTTAATATCATCGTGTATTTCTGTCTTGGTTATGGCGATACAGTCCTTGTTGTACTACTACAGTACTGTTTGGTGCTTTACCCTGGTTTGTATTTTATCCTGCATTTTTCAGATTAAGGGTTGAAGTTCCCCCTTTTTGTTCGTAAACATATTGTAATCTTCTTGCTCTGCAGAGCAGGTGTCTGCATCACATGGGGTTCTTCTGGCTTTTGAAATCTAGAAAAAGCCCACACAGCTGTGAAGATATCCTGTAAATGTGGTAGCATCCAATTTTAGAGATTTTCCCATTTGTCTCTTCATGACTTGGTTCCTCTGTGGGTCAGGAAATTTGTTCTGAGCCACAAAATAAAATAAGAAATACAGAAACAAGAGACAGCTGACAAGACGAAACCAAAAATGTAGTTCCTGAAATGCAGAAATACACGACCAGAAAATTAAATGAAGCAGCTTTATTTTAGTTATAAAGTCCTTTGTGGGTTTTTCACTTGACTTGTTCCTAACGCCTATAAAAGGTGCAATGCTAATAGTAAGCCGGCACTAAAATAAAACAGGAAATATGTCTGTTTCAGATTCACACGTCAATCACACCCTTAGAGGAAGGCCGCGTTCACACAATGAATGCGTCTCAGTCCTCCGAGTGTCTTGATTCTTCTTCTTCCTCTTTTTGTTCTAATTTTCTTCTTCATGTGTGACTCTGTTCTCAGACCTGCTGCATTTACTGAACCTCGATTCAGCTTTGAAAACTAACAGGAGAGGCATCGGATTAGCTGCATGGAAACATTTGTGTTTGCAGAGAGAACTTTAGGCCTTTCCCTTTCACTTCAATACAGTCACAGATTTGTCACAGCGACATCTAGTGGACGTTGAACAAACTGCAGTCAGATGCAAAAATAACGTCAGAAAAGATCTACAGTGATCTACAAAGAGAGCCCAATCAAACACATGAAACAGAAATATTATAATATGTGAGTGAACCCTTGTTTCCAGTATCTGCTGTGACCTCATTTTGCAGCAATAACATCAACTAAATGTTTCCGGTAACTGCTGATCAGTCATCTACAGCGAATGAGGTTCTGATGCTGGAATGCAGTGTTTTTCATCTCCTAACATGACGTCTCTCATTTAAACCAAACTATTCTACTTTGGTCTCATCTGTCCACTAAACATTGTCCCAATAGTCCTTTGGCTTGTCCACATGATGTTGATCAAACTGCAGATGGGCAGAAATGTTCTTGTTTGTCCATGACACCATGGTTGTTCAGTGTTCTCCTGATGGTGGATACATCAACATTAACATTAGCCTGGGTTCTTTTGGGACCTCTCAGACTATTATTGAGTGATCTTTGTTGGTGGACCACTGCTGTGGAGGGTAACAGTCTTAAATTTCCTCTGTCTGGCTGTGGATTTGTGGATTCCAAACCATTTAGAGATGTTTTTTTTAACCTTTTCCAGCCTAATGAGCAACAACAGCAACTTTTCTGAGCTCCTCAGACTGAGACAACCCCCTGATTTATTTAAACTAAAACAGGAACTGTTTTAGGAACTGAACACCTGAGTCTCATTACACTGATGCAAACACTTCTGAACAGATTTGACCTTGAAATTATCTCGGAATCCTAGAGCAGCACCTCTCTGATATGTAATATTGGCTCACATCAGAATTTATTCATGTTTATGTCACATTTTAGTGGCAGATAAACCACCAAGACACACTAAATGAAGAGAAAGCTAAAATAAATGTTTTGTTTAGTGTCTAGGATCTGTCTGGAAGCCGTGTACACTCCCTGTCCAGTTCATTAGGTACACTAGTGAAGTCATTCTAATCTAAATAATGTTCAGTTAATGTAGAAACAGCGTCAGAAAGGTGGTGTTTCTGTTATTTAGCGTGGCCCACTGACTACTGTGTCAAAATATCAGGAACAATGTCAGTTCAATAGTTCTACAGAATGGAAACACAGTTGAATCAACGTCTCTCTCAGTTATTGGAAACTCTGAAACTCTTTCCATTGGTGTACCTAATGAAGTGGCCAGTAAACTTGACTTTTTATCTCATAACTTTGACGTCAAAAGTCCAGGTCTCCATTTTGAGCCGACCGGTCACACCCTGAGTTCCTGAAGTTGCTGCCATATTTCAACATGAAACCACGATGACATTTTTGTTCTCAAAGCTTCCTTTTTTTCTTCAGAGGACGTCGTTACGACACTCGAACCGTTAGTTTCTTCTTCTTCTGTGTCTCGGCAGGTTGTCGGTATTACCATCACCATCAGCACTTTATTTGACTGTTAGACCCCAACAAATAAAACTATTTCCTGCTGTTTATTTGGTCGAAGCTCAGACTCTTTAGCTCACATCAACATGTGCTGATATGTAATATTGGCTCACGTGTTTATGTCACAGGTAAACCACCAAGAGATGCTAAATAAAGAGAAAGCTAAAAGTAAATGTCTTATCTTAGTATCGAGTATCTGTCTGGAGGCCATGTACACTCACTTGCCAAAACATTAGGTACACTAATGAATGCAATCCAATAGTACTATAATACTACAAAACCTCTTCAGAGTCTTAGTTTAGTTAGCCCTGAAGGTGACGGTTCTAAACAATCCTGGAGAGAGAAGAATCTGCAGGAAAGCTGAGATCAGAGGTTAAACTTCCAGCAGGAGTGAGATCAGCCGACCTCCGCCCAGACTGAGAGCTGGTGGGTGGGGTCGGTGTCCCCAGAGTCTGGGCTGAGCCACTTTCTCTTCTCACACATCTGGAGTGTCTCAATACTCATCGAAGTTTTCTCCCCTGCTTTAAACTTTTAAGACAATCCGAAAAAGACGACAGGTTTCAGTCCACTGTGATGACATTTCTGGTGTCTGTTAGTTTGAGGAAAGTTTTCTTCTTTTACTGTGATAATCTCTGCAGGTCTGATCTCTATAACTCAGCTGAAGCTCAGAGGAGTAACTATGCCTCAGACATGACGGCTACAACTAGATCTACATCGTCCACATTCAAATCTGTGTGTGACTGATAGCATCTCTGTTTTGTTTGAAGACCGTTTCCTTCTGCAGCGGTCATTTCCATAAACACAAATACTGACGGACAAACTCTCCCCCCTCTTCCTCCACCCCACCCCCACCCTACTCTCTCTGCAGCCAGACGATGGGACGTCACGTGTTTCTGAATAAACTGTGTTAACTGAAGGAAACTGAAGCATCTCTGACAGGACGAGGTAGCCAATCAGACGCTCTGAAGGTCAAGCTCCACGTCACAGGTGTGTTTGTGTCTGAAAGACAAAAATAAAAGAGACAAAACCACAACACAACACAAGGCACAACACAAGACAAAACAAAGCACAGAGACACACAACGAGACAAAACAACCAAGAGACAAAACAACTAAAAGAGACAAAAGAGACAAAACAACTAAAAGAGACAAAAGAGACAAAACAACTAAAAGAGACAAACAACCAAGAGACAAAACAACCACAAAGAGACAAAACGACTAAAAGAGACAAAACGACTAAAAGAGACAAAACAACCACAAGAGACAAAACGACTAAAAGAGACAAAACAACCACAAAGAGACAAAATGACTAAAAGAGACAAAACAACCACAAAGAGAGAAGAAACTAAATGTCCTCAAAGACGGCTACTAAGACGAACACAGCCGAACACAGGTTTATCTTCTTCCTGGTCCAGACTTTCTCTGCAGATGAAGCCATGATACAAACATTTGTCTTTAACGTTTGCTTGTCTCTGTGCCTCACTGTGTCTCCTGCTACAGGTAGCCCAGAGGTCAGAGGTCATCATGCAGACGATAAAATGTGTGGTTGTGGGTGATGGTGCTGTGGGGAAGACCTGCCTCCTCATCTCCTACACCACTGGAGCTTTTCCCAAGGAGTACATCCCCACTGTGTTCGACAACTACAGCAGCCAGGTGTGTCTTCGCTTCGGCAGTCTGTTGGTAGCCTAGCTTAATGCTAACCGTTTAACGGAAAACTGTGTTCACGTGTGTGTGGTGCATTCAGGTGACGGTGGATGGCAGGATCATCAGTCTGAACCTGTGGGACACAGCGGGCCAGGAGGAGTATGACCGGCTGAGGACACTGTCCTACCCGCAGACCAACGTCTTTGTGATCTGCTTCTCCATCTCAAGCCCCGCCTCCTATGAGAACGTCAAACACAAGTGGCACCCAGAGGTCAGAGGTTAACATCCTCCCACCATGATTAACAGTATGCACTAGGAAGAAGTGAAATGGTTGCTACTCAAAGAAAATGAGACTAATGAGGAACAGGATAGTGATGTCAGGGTTTTCTGGTTCGTAACACCTGCAGGGAATTGTTCTGAACGACCATCACTGTTGTGATATTTTTCAAACAGTCCCTCCTAGATAACATTGTCTGGTCGTCAATGTCTCTGTAGCTGACAGTTAGTCTCTAGTCGATGTCCTAGGCTCTGGTTGCCTGGGTAAACTTCTTGTGTATTTTCCAGTGAAGCAAGCAAAACATAAAAATACACTGCCTGGCCAGAAAGGTCACACACTCTAATATGATGTTGGAATATAATATTACGCCTTTAGCTTTGATTACAGCTCACATTTGCTGTGGCATTGTTTCGATAAACTTCTGCAATGTCACCAGATTTATTTCCATCCAGTGTTGCATTAATTTTTCACCAAGATCTTGTATTGATGATGGGAGAGTCTCACCACTGCACAAAGCCTTCTCCAGCACATCCCAAAGATTCTCAATGGGGTTAAGGTCTGGACTCTGTGGTGGCCAATCCATGTGTGAAAATGATGTCTCATGCTCCCTGAACCACTCTTTCACAATTTGAGCCTGATGAATCCTGGCATTGTCATCTTGGAATATGCCCATGCCATCTGGGAAGAGGAAATCCATTGACAGAATAACCTGGTCATTCAGTATATTCAGGTAGTCAGCTGACCTCATTCTTTGGACACATAATGTTGCTAAACCTAGACCTGAGCAACTGCAGCAACCCCAGATCATAGCACTGCCCCCACAGGCTTGTACAGTAGACACTAGGCATGATGGGTGCATCACTTCATCTGCCTCTCTTCTTACCCTGATTCCCCCATCACTCTGGAACAGGGTAAATCTGGACTCATCAGCCCACATGACCTTCTTCCATTGCTCCAGAGTCCAATCTTTATGCTCTCTAGCAAATTGAAGCCTTCTATTCTGGTTAGCTTCACTGATTAGTGGTTTTCTTAAGGCTACACAGCTGTTCAGTCCCAATCCTTTGAGTTCCCTTGGCATTGTACGTGTGGAAATGCTCTTACTTTCACTATTAAACATCACCCTGAGTTCTACTGTTCAAACGTTTAAGTGACCGCCAATCACGATTAATCAGGATTTTTTTCCGACCACAGTTCTTCCTCCAAGACGATGGTTCCCCACTATCCTTCCAGTTTTTAATAATGAATTAGACAGTTCTTAACCCAATTTTAGTAGTTTCTACAATACCCTTAGTTGTTTTCTCTGCTTGATGCATGCCAATGATTTGACCCTTCTCAAACATCTTTTCCACGACCACAGGATGTGTCTTTAGACATAGTTGTTTAAGAAATGAGGAGCTACTCATTGCATCAGTTGGGGTTAAATAACTTGTTGTCAGCTGAAAGATAATTGCCCATGCAGTGATTATCCAATAGGAGTGTCGTACCTATTCGTTAAATCCCTTCGTTAAATCCAGGTGGTGACTTTTTTTTTGGCCAGGCAGTGTATGTCTAGCATATGGACAGAGCTAGCGCTTCTTCAGTTTGAGAAGAAAATACCATCAACGCTGCTCCATCTGGGTTCCCCCGATGCTCCAAGACACTATCAGCGCGGTGAATTATTGGGTTAGGGTTACCTTTTGTCAAATCACTTCTTGTGTTACTGTTGCTAGGTTAGACCTGTAATAGTAGAGTCTAGGGGTAACATGGGACAAAGACAGCTAACGTTAGCAACCATATTAATGTCGGTAACCATGCTAACGCTTGCAGACGATGGAAATCTTTCTTTCCGGACATTTGGATGTTTTTTCACCAGTTTCTAGTTTTTCCTCCAATGTAGCCACACTTCCCAATCCCAGTGATGAATTTTCATGCTTACTAAGTCTCCAGGTTTCCAGTGTGCTTCTTTGGGAATGGATGTCTCACATAGCAACAGTAACACAGGAAGTGGGGACTTAACCAAAAGGGAAGGAACCATGTGAACGGTGGGCAGTAGACCAATCAGGAGATCGACAAAGGGTTAACTTGGTTGTAGGAACCAAGTGGTGGATGGTGTTTCCTTCAGGGAATTTCTTTTGCTTATTTTGACTATAAAAACACTGTAAAATGTTAGTAGTTATTCACAATTTACTGAGGATTATATGAGGATAATAACCTTCTGGGGGAGTGAAATTACTGTAATGACACCATATTGTCTGTCAAGTGCATCGCTCAGTTTGTAAAAACTGTCAGACTTTTTCTGATACCGCAAACCGTGATGAAGTAAAGTAACCCAAAGTGCATTTGACACATTTGGTTTTGAACGGTTAAGGTCATTCTCGTGGGTGTTTGGGAGGATTTAGTTCTTCTTCTTCAACTTCCCACCACACACATTTTGTAGGCCGGGTGAAGTTAAGACTTCCAGGCTAAAAGGCAAGAGAAGGATTCACCACATGACGTGAACTGGTTTCCCCTTCCTGCGTTGCCTCCAGGTGTCCCACCACTGTCCCGGCGTTCCAATCCTCCTGGTCGGCACAAAAAGCGACCTCCGGAACGACGCTGAGACTCAGAGGAAGCTGAAGGACCAGAACCAGGCACCCGTCACCCACCAGCAGGGAACCGCCCTCGCCCGGCAAATCCAAGCCGTCCGCTACATGGAGTGCTCAGCCCTCAACCAAGACGGCATAAAGGATGTGTTTGCCGAGGCCGTGAGGGCCTTCCTCAACCCGCAGCCCACCGTCAGCAAGAAGCCCTGCGTCCTGCTGTAGGAAACCCCGCTGGGTTTATCCACCTGAGAGACTGGCCGACAAATTTACATTAAAGAGGTTTTTATGTTCGGTTAGATTTTTTATTTTTTTCTGTGTTTGTCTTTTAATTAGAAGAAAGATGGTTTTAATTAAACAGGAGCTGAAAAATTATCAACAGTTGTCTCACAGCGTTTCCAACAAGACCAAAACTCACCTTCAGGTTTTATAGAAACATCTGCAGCTTCAACGTGTTGTATCTGAAACTTTTCTGTCGTCACTATAACGTCACAAAGTTCAGATCCTGGTTAAATCTCGTCGCACAGCAAGCAGCAGCAGTTTGAAGACACTTTAAAACTCTGAGCCGTAGACATCATACATTAAAGACCATAAATTTACTTGAGAATTATTTGAAAAAAGATATTTGTGTGAAGTTTTGACTTTGACCCAGTGATGTGATAGAGTACTGTGTTACTTTAATGTGACAAACTGAAGACGGAGTCAGGCTCTGAGAACACCCGATATAAGAAATGATTCATGCAGTGTGGTTTTAGGGACACACCGAACTGATGTGGCAGAACTGAAGTGTGAGATGATGGGCGTGTCCGACAGGAAGCAGCTCTGGTGGAGTCCTGAACTGAAATGAGAAAAACAAGGAAGTTAAATAAATAGTTAATATAATACAGAGAGAAGTTAGTTTAACCACATACAGATGATCAGGAATATTACGGATATGATCTGTGGCGCTTTAGAAAATTTACTGACACCAGAATAGTTTATCTAGAGTCTGGTAGCACGTCATCATTATGTGTTTCAGCTAATACAGAGAAAGAAAAATACCTCTGCATCTACTGGATAGTCTTAAACTAAACCAGGAACTGAACGACACCCGAGTCTCATGTTAGCTTCCAGGCTAACATCTGTAGCAGATGATGAACGTTATTCCCTAATAATCAATAAACCAGAATTCAGGCTCTCTGCAGATATTCAGTTTTCTCTCATGTTAAGAAGCAGGAAGTGAATTTAAAAAGCTTTAAGTTTTAAAATAATGATTCATTTTTCTATTAGTGAAGAACACATTTCAGTCTGAGAACAGAAACAGATGATCTGGTTCATCTCCGTGGGGAACTCTGGATGTAACCAGAAACTTTGTGAGAAGTTGTGAAGACGAGAACAGGAACATGAAACCACCCAGAGACAAAAGATCAAGAACTACATTAAACAGTCGACGGTACAAAGTTAATAGAAATGTCTCGGATTTCTGAAGAACCGTCTTGTCTCACTTCACCACTTTGGTTTCTGGCCGCGCTGCTAGCTCTGCCAACCATCTCTTTGTCATGACGACTAAATTCCATCTCTGATTGAAAATCTGTTTCTTTAGGTTGATGATTTTTATTTACTGTATTCTTATTTAAATGTTTAACACATTAAAGACGTGATTCTTGCAGTTCGGATGCTCGCTGTGTTTTATTTCCACGAGACAAATGGACGCCACAAATCCCTATTTACCCTAGCTCACTGACTTCTCTTTCTCCTCTTTCTCATTGTCTTTCGATGGAAACGCTGAGAACTGATTTCAGTGTGGAGTCTATTTTTCAGGTGAAGCCGTTTTGTCGTTCAGGTAAATGAAGTCAGAGGAAGTGAGTTTAATGAATGACCTGCAGACAAACAACTTCCTCAAACCATGAAAGGCCTGTTATGGTGTCAGGTAATAAAATAATCAAATGACAGACACGCCTGAGGTCACGTTCACAAAGGATCTAACGAAAACGCACAGAGGCGTCCAGCCCTCTTTTAGAGTCAGATCAGCTGTTCAGAAAATTCCCAAACAAAAAGGTGGAGCCACGTTTGGATTTGAACTTATCTGATGGTATCTGAAGAGCTGATGGCTTGAAGTCAGGTGACGTGGACGTTTGTTCATCAGTGACGACCTGTTTGACCTGAAACCAACACGTGGTAATTCACTGTCACATATTAAGAGTTGATCAGTAGCTGTCCAGTTCATTTTACGTCTCTCTGGTCATTTTGTACATTCTGGTCATTTCTTATCCTGGAGGCAGTTAAGCAAAGAATAAAAAGCTTTAACCCATTATGGGTTTAAAGAAGCTGTTAAAGTGACATCTTCAGAGTTTCAGGATGTCGTCTTTTCCTCCGGAGCGTCTCCTCAGAGACAGGGAGCCACTTCCCCTTCCTGCCCAAGCTTTCCTGAAAAGTCCATGAACGAGACGCAAATGAGACGAGAGACCGGGTGATCTAGGAGCTAGTTTAGACCACGATCACAGCGGCTAACGTCTTTAATGATCTCACAATTATACACACACATAGATATTATAATACTTGGACTTTTCTTTGTGGTCGTCTTACTTCAGTTTTCTCCCAGACTGGACTTTTAAATTGTTGCTTCTACTTTAATGACTCACTGGAGCAGAAGACGAACAATTCTTCTTCGTTAATCTCTTAAGAACATTTTATCAAAGTGCTGATGAGGCTGAGTGTTGTTAAGTCAAAACCAACATCAGTCTTTGACGTCATGACTCAGAGATGTTGTCTGCAGTGTCCCCTGCTGGGAGGAAGCTGGCATCTGAACCAAGAGTTTGAATCAAACCAATGCAGCTCTCTGAATTGTATTGTAGTTAATAAAAACTTCTAATGCTCATATTTTTACAAACTCCGTGCAGCTAAAGCTAACGTTAACCTTCAGTAACAGTGACTGGGGTGTTGTTTTATTCCTATGCTGCAAATTTATTTTTAGGATCTCTGAAGGAGCGCTTGTTATTGTGCTGACACCGATTTCACCATCAAATCTTTTATTAAGGAACACCGACACTGGCCTATTACCTACAGGTGAGTCTTCTGGTGCAGAAAGAGAACTCGTTTAAAACATTTTCATCGTTTTGGTTCTCATTTGACTCGTCGTTCTACGTGTTGCTGTGGTCATTTCTGACTTGATTTTCGTGTTTTTCTAGTCGGACTCAGAATGAGATTTGTTTACCCAGTGTCCATCTGACGTGTCCACCCACACAGTTTCTGTCTTGTTCCAGACAGATGAAGGTGATCACCGTCTTTTTATGAGGAGGGACGGATTCAGAGAAGTGGAGGTGAAGAGGTTAAATCATCATGTTCATCGGCTGCTGGTTGGGGGATTTTATCACCACGCCACTATTTACTTTCATCTAGGTAGCTGCTAAGTATAGCATCAATCAAACATACAGATTCCAATTGAAGAATTTATTAAAACTTTTTTTTTTTAAAATATAAATTTGGTATAATTGTTTACAGTTTACATAACATGAAATGTCTCTTTCTTTGATTTTATGTTTCTGAAACATCCAGCACAGCTAAGATTAGCCTAGCCACTTGATACAGGCTGTCTAATCAACAGCAGAGCTCTAGAAAGATCTGTCCAACAAATCCACAACTGCTTTTAATAACTTACAAGTAATAATTTTAATGACCGTTTCCCATTAACCACCTTGATACAGCTTGTCCGGCCAACACTCAAGCTCTCTGAAATATCAGCTAGGCGGCTAGGCTAACTATGGGCACGTTAGCTTAGGCCAGCTCTAGCTTAATGGTCATTAAATTACATTAAATTAAATATACATTTAGTACATGTTGTAAAATTGGTATCACATTGTCCTGATGAGACCTTCTGTTGGACAGTGGACGATTGTCCTTTTCTTCAGCTCCATTCTAACTGTGTGCTCCTGACGCTGGAAGGCTTTTGTTGGAATGGTCAGAGCAGGTTTAATCGCACCTGGAGAGCTGCTACAAGGCAATGGCATCTCTCATAGAAGTCCGTGAGGCGACACAAGGCCCACAAGATCCATTAAAAAAACTCCCTCCGAGGCTGCAGCTCAGTATCGCTTGTCTTCCGGCGGTGTGGCCACCATCACCTCTTTGCTCCCAAAGTCCCAGAAGGCCGTCATGTGGAAGGCCATGTTGGAGAAGACCACCAGGTACTCAAAGAAGGCAAACAGGGTGTAGACTGGTACACAGAGAGACAACGTATGAATGAAAAGGCAGATCGATGGTTGGACATAAAGGTGGCCCGAGACAGAGCAGCACTTACCGCCGCCTTCACAGTACTTGTTGTGGCGTCGGAAGAAGTAGGCGGCGAGCAGCAAACAGCTGACATTGAAGAGGAACAGACGCAGCTTCCAGACATACGACGTCTTTTCCTGAGAGAGAGAGAGAATTAAAACCAGTGTAACGCCCAGAGAATGAACTGATTATCTGACCTGAACACACATGAGAAGACAATAGCTGCAATATGTCTGTTAACTGTAATACCACCATTATCCCACTAGATGGAGGAAAATGACCACTTAAGAAATTGAAGGATCATCTCATTCTACCACTGTGCATATTATAGAATCTATAAGAAAATGATATTGATATTTCCTCCATATGGCTGTTGTTCACACATGTAACTCCCCAGGGAAACCAATCACCAAGGCATGCTACATATCAGTGCTAAGCTAACATTCACTACAAGATGGCTGGGTTGTGTTCAGGGGCGTTTCTAGACTTTAAGGACAACCTGGGCTTAGCCCGGCTGGACCGTATGTAAATTTAAAGATTAACTGGGGGGGGGGTTCATTCATAATATATATATATATATATATAGTCATATTAGTCATATTAATTGGTGCTACAGTGTTAAAAGCTCTATCCATCTTTGTTTTTATTTTTATCAAGAAAAGTTGGTGCACTGCACCTTTAGAAAAATAGCGCTGTCTCTTTAAGAAAGACGGTAGTCTTGAGTTGTGCGTGGCTGTGGATGTGTGCCGCTGAACTGTGGGCATGTTGCAAATATAAAGTAAAAATAAAGATGAACTTTTGTCTTGCTGTTTGTTTTGGAGTTGCAACAGATAAATGTTTTAGACTAACATCTAAAAAAAAATAAAATTCGGCGGCACGCGATCTACCTGCACTACCTTCGCGATCTACCGGTCGATCGCGATCGACATAATGAGCACCCCTGCCATAGATCATCTCGTCGTTTCTCTTCTCAAAAAATTCTCAAATTCTCTTCAAACGCCGTCCTGCTGTCCTCAGATGTATGACTGGATAGCACCAGGTGCAGCCATCATCATCATCATCATCATTTATTTATTTATTTTTTTTTATGATTTTTTTTTTTATGGTCAAATGAGCGGGCCGCCACAGTCTCGTTAATTAATGGGAAACACTGGTAGACAACAGAATACATTAGACTGCCCAAATTATTTATTATTGAATTACTAGGTCCATACACGTTTAAGTGTGAGGTTGCATGTAATGTATCATTAAGCAAATGTTCTGCCATGTCTCGTCGGCTTTCTCAACGTAGCCTACTGCAGCCTATGACGCTGAACTACCAAGTGACTAGTTGACAGCAGTAACGTTACTTGAGAGCACAGAGCCACTGATCTCAGACCAGACCGCGAAGCGCCTCTGCCCTCTCCACCCACCTCCAGCCCAGCCCCGCCCCGCCCGGCCCGTTCTGCTTCTCCTTGTCAGTTTAGTGTTCGGGATTCCTTGTTCTAACAGGCTACGAGGGATAGAACGCACAACGAAAAAAAAAAGTTAAATAACAATTTTGGCTACCCGGGCTGAGCTCAATTTTCCCCGGGCTGAAGCCCCGGTAAAATCGGCTGGTGACGCCCCTGGTTGTGTTTATTATCTGTAGTACCACCATTAGCCCACTAGATGGAGGAAAAGGACTATGTATAAAATTAAGGCGGAGGGGCTCAGATTCTGTCAGGCAAGTCACCATGTGGTGCATAGTTGATGGAGAATCGTCTTGATAGACTCAAAAGGACCACAAAAGGCATAAAAACAATACCAGTTACATTTGTTGTCAGTTGTTTTTGGATTTGAAACACATATTGAAGTTGTGTGTTTGCCCTAGCTACATTACACTTAGTATCAATGGAAAGAGTAGCTTCTGTAGTTTCTAATGACACCAAGAATGGCAGAGTGGAGCAGAGAGGATTGTGTGCACCCTTATATTTTATTTTTTATTTTTTAAAACTGAAATATGCTGTTTACCTCCGGGTTTATGTAGTGTCTCTTGATCACGTACCACAGCCTGCAGGTAATGAGCATGTGCAGCAGCGAGCTCGCTATAAACGTAATGAAACCGTTTTTATGGACACCTGTGGAGACAGACAGGAAGTCAACAGGAGGTTGCTTTTTAAACTAAAGGGAGTGTAACAGAAAAACGCAACCAGTTAATACGTAGTGCACCTTTTTAAATGAATCCTTTAATCGTGTTTTTGTTTTTCTCACCAGCTGCTGTTAGCTTAGCATAAAGACGGCCAATGTGATTCCACTCAAAGGAAACAGAATCCACCAGCTTAAAATCTGAGCCACAACATTTGACCTCTCTTTGGTTTCATTTAATTCGACGTCCTAATGAGCGACATCTGCCTACAACTTCATAACGTCTCCTCAGATGTTTCCAAGGCACCGTGTCATACTCACTGTACGTCTCCGTGGATGACACATATGTGAGCAGCAGCAGGCCGGTGTTTTCGGCGAGGCTGCAGATGAGAGCCAGTCCACTCAGCAGCAGTTCTGGCAGCCTGTTAGTGAAGCGGCCACGGTAGAAGTTGAAATAGGCGGCGGCCACCAGGTACCGCGGCGCTGAGTGCAGGGCGATGCAGGCTCGCCATATGTAGCTCTCTGGAATTCGGCTAATGGCGCTGCTGATGGACGGGAGGTAGTTAGACACCTGGTGGAAAAAACGTTAGTTAACCTCTCAAATCCTCTAGGGTGCAGAAAGGTGAATCTGGCCTGACATAAGGGTAAATGTTTAGCTCCAGCTATGTAATGCTTGGTATCAAAGGAAAGAAGCCTCTCTGTTTTCTAACGACACAAAGCATGGCAGAGTGGAGCAGAGAGAATCGTGGGTAATATTCCGTTCAAACAGAATAATCTTATTCTACTGATCTTTCTTCTGCACCATGTGACAGCTTACTTGACAGTGAGTGTATGTGGAGTCCTCAAAATGGTACACGAGCGAGATGAAGAGGCAGGCGATGAGGCCAGTCAGAGGCAGTAGGACCGTCCCCACGGCAAAGCTGGTGAAAGGCAGCCGGATGAGGGGCCGGTCCCGGTCCAGGCTGCTGTAGGGCCCCTGGAGCATCCTGTAACACAGAGGGGCCGGTTTAGAAAGAGTTTAAACCATAGACTGTATGAATATGGGCAACTTCTCGCCACTTCCACGCACTGGACAAAAATAAGGATTTACAGAGCCACTTAAAAGTTTTCTTCAGTTTTCTTCATAAAAAATGACTCAAAATATCAGCGGATTTCTGCACAACTCCTGAAAGTGGACAAAGAGAACCCAATCAAACAAACGAAACAGAAATATCATACTTGTGTATTTGTTTTTTCAGGAAAATGAGACAATATTACATATCAGTGAGGTGTAAAGTCGGTTAACTCTTGTTTCCAGTATCTGATGTGACCTCCTTGTGCAGAAATAATGTCAACTAAATGTTTCCGGTAACTGCTGATCAGTCGTCTACAGCAGCTTGGAGGAATTTTAGCCCATTCCTCACAACAGAACCACTTTAGTTCTGAGATGTTAGTGGGTTTCTTCACATGAGCTGTTTGCTTCAGGTCCTTCCACAACATTTCTACTGGATTAAGGTCAGGACTTTGACTTGGCCGTTCCTAAACATAAATCTTTTGTAGAACAACTTGGGCTCGTTGTCGTGCTGCATGACCCTAACCTTAAACTCTTTAGAGATAACCTTTTCCAGCATGATGAGCAACAACAACTCTTTTCCTGAGCTCCTCACAAAGCTCCTTTGTCCGTGCCATCATACACTTCCAGAAACATGTGTTGTGAAGATCAGACTGAGACAAATCCCAGATTTTTTTTTTAAAACTAAACCAGGAATTGAACGACACCCGAGTCTCATTATTTTGATGGAAACACTTCTGGAAGGATGGACTCTGATTTGACCTTGAAATTAACTTCTAATCTTAGGGGAGTACCTCACTGATATGTAATATTGGCTCATTTTAGTATAATATTTCTGTTTCTTCATTTAGATTGGGTTCTCTTCGTCTACTTTCAGGACTGTGTACATACAAAATATAAACTATAGAGGATACTGAACTACCAGTCCTCTCTTTCTACTGTTAAAATGCGAAGAATTACGAATGGACTTCTGAATGTTTACCTTCAGCTAACTACCGCCCAGCAGCCGCAGGTTGACTCACCTTCACCTTCACAGCTCCACGGTGCGTCTCCACCAGCTGTTCCTCTCCTCAGCCATGTAGTCTCCCGTTAGCCCCAGCAGCTAATTAGCAACTAATCCTGTTAGCTCGATTTAGCCTAGCTACCCAGGCTAACGTTAGCCCCGGACTTCGATGGATTCTGACATGAAGAATAACACAAACAGTTTCCTAGTTGTGTAGATCACTCCACTAACGCAGCTCCGCTCACTTTCATGTCACGGTTTCACTTTTTTATTTCTGTTTGTCTGAGAGTTTGTTGAATCTCTGCTGGAACTAGCTGCCGGACTTCCGGTCACCACCGGCATCAAGCTAACAGAAACGAGACAACAACAACTTCCGCTCGCCACGGCCTTCAAAATTAAAGCTTTTTTCCGGTTATTCTATAGAACTGTGTTCCCCTGTACGTATAACCTGACATCCTGTTACAGGTGAACAGGTAAACATGCGAGAGGGATCTGTGTAAAATAATGAATAAAGTAATTCCGAAATGAATCCTGTAGCCATCCTTCTCCTCAACTCATCCCCACACACACTCTCTCTCTCTGACTCTTCTCCAGCTCACACACACAACCATAGCACAGTCATCCTCCCCTTGCCCCCCACCTCCATACTCACATACCAGAGACTTTTGGTTGTTTTTATTTATTACCCATTCTACCTCGGCTATAACTTGTAAATATATAACCCCTGTAACTACTGTTTACTGTTTACATTTGCACTTTAGTCACTTTACTTATACAGCCTGTTTACATTCTCCATGGACATTTTGGATAGTCATAACATTTATGGCATGGTAACTTGTATATATTTTGTATATTGTATCCTGTTCTATTTGTGTTTCTTTTTTGCTCCTTAAAATGTCTGTACTTGCACGTTAAGCTGCTCACTTGTGCCTTAAATTGCCCCCCGGGGAAAAATACAGTGAATCTGAATCTGTACCTTGACATAAATATTTAATGCATGACATAAAAAGACAGTTAATTGATTCAGTTAAGAGAAAATCCATCAGCTAATCTGAGTCTGTTAAAAAATAAAATAATAATCAGTCTCTAAAATATGACAGTGATCTAGTTACTTTAGCCCTCTATAGCAGTGTTTTTCAACCTTTCTTGAGCCAAGGTACATTTTTTTCATTGAAAAAAATCACAAGGCACACCACCAACTGAAAACGTTAAAAAAATTAAACTCTGTAACCTGTATTAACAATATAAATCTGCAATTTCCCCACTGAGGGACTAATAAAGGTTTTTCTTATTCTTTTCTTATAAAGTCATTCTTGTCAAATTGTCTTGAAAAGAAATCAAATAAACACAAAGAAAAAAGTCTTATATATACGTACTACACAGACAGATATACACAGACACTTGACAATGGCATATTATTTGCAGGTAATAATTAATTCGTTTTCAAAAATTTTTTTTTAGACCATTAGGTGAAATTGGTTAATTTCCCACGGCACAGTGGTTGAAAAACACTGCTCTATAGTACCAGGAAAGTAGTGCATATATATAGGCTACATCTACACACCCTTGTTAAATTCACCAGATTCTTGTGATGTAAAAAAATAAATAATCGAACATGCATAAATTCTATCTGACCTTTTCTATAATTATCCCCCCCCCCCCCCCCCCCCACACACACACACACACAATTTATGCAATGTCACCAGAAACCAATGTGACATTTCAGAGATGAAAAAAATAGAATTAAAAAAGGTTCTGTATCCTACTAAAAAAGTGCAAATACCATTTATAATTGGGTATGGTACTCTCCTGAGGCTCATATGAAATAATTGACATAAGAGTGTCTGTTAAATGTCCTAAAGTTGGTCCCCTGTAGATTCCTGAAGTCGTTTCTTGTCTTCCTTGTATTCTCCCAGAGTGTACTGGATTCAGTCCAATAAATGTTTCTGTCAAAGTTAATGTGGTGTAGAGAGGGTAGCTTGTATCTTGTGTTCTCTACTCCAGAAATGTTCTGTGGAAAAAAAATAAATAAAATAAATAATGAGCGAGTAATGTGCTTTATTATTCATTTGGAGATGAACACTTGAAGGAAATGTCTTCTACAAACACAACAAGTCCAGATGACTTTGGGCTTGTCTGGACTTGTCTAGACATGTTTGGACTTATTTTCCACCTTTACAGTAACCACATTTTAGAACAGTTTATAAATGTAGCATTTGAATAACAAATAATACAACTTCAAATTTACCATGTGTCTCTTTATTTACAAAATACAAGCTTAGAAAATGTACCTTTCTCAAATAAAAAATGGAAACTTAGGGTAATAATTCTAAAAAAATTAAGCCAAAATTAAGCCAAAGCCAAAATTAAAATATGAAATCAGTGCAAAACAAAGCTCAAATTTCCACCATACATGTTTTTGTGGACAACCTTCCTGGTCTGCTTTAATGGGACTTTTTGTCCAGCTGCATCCAGTCTTGGTCTCTCTCTCAGGATTTATTTTGATGAAGAGCCTGAAAACATTGTGTTTCGTTCAGGTGAGCAGCCGGTCATGAGGGTCTATAAGACTGTAAACAGGAAGTCCTGGTCCACAGCCCAGTCAAGGATTTTGATGTATATATTTTATATTCTGTAGTTTATTTAATTCGGATGAAGCATTCAGCTTCAAACTATTTCTCTTTCATTCTGTTGTGCAGTCAAAATATCAAAAACAATAAATACATTAGGAAACAAAAACCCATGTCTATGACCTGGATGACTAAGAACCTTCACAGACATAAGTTCCTGCTTTTAGGAATACGTGCTCAGACGTGACTTGGTTAGACCACACTCACTGACCTCAGGAAACAAAACCGTCTGTGTTCACTCTGAGTTTCATTTCCTCACCACTGATACTCTCACTAGGCTACGCCCACAAATGTTTCTACTTAATATTCGACGTCCCACCAGTCCCTTACAACTGAAGACTTGGATGAAACATCTTCACAAAAAACTCTACAAGTACAGTTGCCTTTCTTAAACTCTTTTTGATATAGAAGTAAAAACTTTTAATTTGTCTTCGTGATCAGACACCATGACAGACACGTTACAGACACGAAAAAACAGAAGAGGACATGAAGAACATTTTTTGGAAGGTGCGCACTTGAACCTGAATTCTTTAAAACTGGCAGCTCAGAAAACAGGATTGCACATTAAATGCCTTTACAAAGAAGACATCCCAGAATATCCCAGGCCGGAGTTTCACGTGATTCATCTGAAACACGACACAGAGAAAGAGGGTTTACGTGGCATCAGGAGGGATGAAGGCTTCAAGGCTCCTACAAGCAGTCTGCTGTGGTGGAATCTGGCTGTGGGGCCAGAAGAGATGAGGTCAGCTGAGACCAGACTCCTGGAGAAAACCTTCCCAAATCGGACGGAGGAGCAGGCTGCCACCCAGCAGAGCTTCCTGTGGAAGTTCGCCAGCTCCCCAGCCTTTCTGCAGACTTCCAGGCTGGGCTCGTACCGCTTCACTTTCCCCCTGCAGGAGGTTCTGAAGGCGTACAGCGAGCAGGTACTGACAACAGGCCAGTAGTTTTACTGTCAGTTTGTCTGCAGGTTTGGATTCAGTTCCTTCAAAAGATATTTAACTCATTCCAGCTGATAAACTGGAGCAGGGATCATCAGAGTGTTATGCAACTAACTGCCAGTAAATAGGTCATACAACAGGGTGTGTGGTGTTTTTTACTAATGTCTCTAAAAGATCAGACATTAAAAATATAGAATAAACTATCCAAGTGTATTTCAGTCTAAATGTGTTTATTTGCTATTGCCAGTTTATTTTGTCTTTTTTGGCAGAGCTCCACCTCCCAGCACCCAGTGGGCTGAAGAGATTAAAATGTGAAAGTGAATGTACAGATGTTATAGATATGTTATATGAATGACTTTAACACTATCTGATGTTAAAACCCACAAATTCAATGCATACAGCAAGAATAGAAATGAAGAAATACTGACGTTAACTGCTGCATCCATCCATCAGTTTTTTGCTGCTTCTCAGAATGTCGCTAACCTGGCTATGTAGTTCAGACTGAAAGAGACAATAAATTATTTGCTTTTGATTTAAAAGGAACAAAAATAAAACCACCATAGACAAAAAAGACAAGCACCATGTGATTCATGAGAATCTGACAAACAGAATCAATGATAAGATCAGAACAGATAGAAGAAGTCTGATCCATGATTCTTTGTCTCTTGTCTCAGAATCAGAATCAGCTTTAATGACCAAGTATGTGCACATACAGGGAATTTGACTCCGGTGACTTTACTCTCTTGTACAAGTTTTGCTCTGGCGAGCAGCCAGTCATGAGGGTCTACGAGACTGTCCTGCACAAAGTGGAAGTCCAACATACCATCCTGGTCCACAGCCCAGTCAATCAGGAGCAGTTCTCAAAGTATCCTTTGCTGAGTGACCATCCAAACGCCGTGTTTGTTTACAGAGATGGTCGCTTCATCTGGAGGCCAGAGGCCATGTGTAAGAATCACAGGTAAGAACTACAAACATCACAAAGAACACATCTACAGCCCGGTACTAACCAACATTTGGGTCTCCATTCATGTATGTGAGGATTTTCATGTACATATTTTATATTCTGTAGTTTATTTGATTCAAATGAAGCATTCAGCTCCAAACTATTTCTTTTTCATTCTGTTTGATTCAAAATATCAAAAACAATAAAGACAAAACCCAAAAACAAAAACCCATATCTGCTGTAACCGAGGATTTTAATGATGTTCTGCTGATTTAAAACACAAAGGGAGGTGTTGTAGTTCATGGCTCAGTGTTGTCTCTCTGTTTGTCTTTGAGGTTCATTCTTATGACTGTTCATCCATCAGATCATTAAACAGCAGAACGGGATCAGAATCTTTAAACTGAAGACG
This sequence comes from Chelon labrosus, assembly GCF_963514085.1. NCBI lineage: Eukaryota > Metazoa > Chordata > Actinopteri > Mugiliformes > Mugilidae > Chelon > Chelon labrosus. The sequence goes on along the minus strand of NC_140350.1, from coordinate 15,786,769 downwards.
AGTTGTATGAACATCATTATCTGAGTCAAATGTTTGTTGTTCTTCCTGTCAGGTACATGTTGATCCAGAGACCTAATGAAAACCAGATGGAAACTGAAGAGCTGTTTGATTTCGACATTGAATTTTATGTTTGGGATAATGTCGCCATCGCCCTGCATATGGACGAACAGGTACCTTCTGTGTTCTTGCTACTGATTCAGCTTTTATCTAAAGAAGCTGCAAGAGTTCAGAGAGGAAACAAGAAGCAGCTTCATACTGGAGTTTGTTTATTGACACACTGAGGAAAGAATACAACAGTAACTTGTTGCTCATTTTGTTGTTGTTTTTCTCGTTCAGGTGCTGGAGTTTGGTGCTGATCGCCTGAGAGAGAACCTCAGCTTCTGTTATAAAGGTGGAGGAGCAATTACTCGTCCTTGGGATTTTGATAATATGGATATCGCTGAAGTCTTGGTGAAAGAGTTGTGGCCAGGCAGTGACTCTCCACTGAAGAAAGAGATTTCACTGGAGCAGAGTTTCACAGGTATTTTGAAGCTGCGAACACATCAACTCACTCAGTCTGTTCCACTGACTTCAGCAACTCAATAATCTGAACCAGCATCTCTTCAACTGTGTACAAACTTTTATGCATCTTTCTTCACCCAGAACCTGCTGGAGGAGGACCGACCAAGCATGACGAGGACAGTGATCCATAGATACCACATCCTCAACAACACGCTTGAGTTGGCTGATTGACATTAGGTCTGTCTCTATCTATCTATCTATCTATCTATCTATCTATCTATCTATCTATCTATCTATCTATCTATGTGCTCCAGAGATGTTATGCAGATATGTTGGAATTATGCATTGTTACATTTTAATTTTATTTTTTTTGATTTTTAAATGAGAGTTTCAAGTCATACAGCGCTGCAGATATCTGTAGCTGATAAAATAGATCAGTCACATGAGATATACAGAAAATGAATAACCGTGATGTACTTTTAGATATGTACAGATGAAACTATAGATATTCATCTGAAGCCTGGTAAATGTCAATCTCATACAGCCCTGTCTAAATTTGCTATTATAACACCAGTTGTCAAGCCAACCTCTGAGCTAACTCAGAACTAATTACAAAAGTAATCAGGTGGACCTAAATGTTTTAGAGTACTGCAGTTACAAAGGATCCAGCAGTTAAAGCCTTATACTTGGGTGGGTCTTAAACTGAGGCTGAAATTCAGCTCAGCAATGTTACATTAAAACTCATTCACCCATATTGTGTCTAATATCCTATAGTTACGGTTTCCATGAGGTCAGATGATCTGTTGTGCTTTGTAGTGAAACTGTGGAAGCTATGGAAACTAATAGATCTGTTTCTTTTGGAAGAGTTGGATCCAATTACACGTTTGTGAAAGTGTCTGTTCTTTGCCAGTATATTCGGTGTTGTTTTAAACTCTAATAAATAAAATTGCTGAAAATTGTTGAGTGGATGCTAGATTATTATTCTCTTATGAATGGTCCCTTTTTCGCTAGTGTTGGGTAAACTCTGGAATGTGACATAACAAGTGTAACAGCTGCTGTTGTTTGACACAGGACTCAGGATAATCAACAATATTATTATATATTGTATTAAAAGACAACTAAAATAATAAATGTGTTTTAAAAATGTTCAAAAATGTAGGAGCTGCCTATAGAAACACTGTAATGCTCTTAATAACAAAGAAAAACACAGAATAGAAGAACCTCATCGTCTCATCATAAGTTGTTCCAGAGACTCCTCGATAGGGTGCATTGTGGGATCATAAATAATTTTGGAGAATGCATGAAGGATTGTGGTGAAGGGATTACTTTGTGAAAGGGAGGAAGTGATTGAGATAAATAAAATGTCATACTTGCAGATAATGGTGTAACATGAAATCTGTTCCCAAAACAAAGTGAAATTAAAAGAATAACCACAGCGGTAGGTCAGATTCCAGAGCCAGAGGACGGCTGGAGCTAAATATCTGAACTAAATATCAGAAAAAAAAGACTAAATTAATGCATGGGAAGTTCTTTGAGGCATAACATCATTTTGTGTTTCTTTACTTAAAGACCCCCACGACCCTTAACAGGAATAAGGGGGTACAGAAGATGAATGAATGAATGAATGATAATGTGGCGTAATTATGATATTAGTTATCATTTAATTATTAGATTTTCAAATTAGTAGCCAAGAATATACTTTGAAACTGAACTTGCTATTGGGTTATTGGTCCCTGCTCGTGGTGGTGCATACAATCACAGCTGTGGCACATACATCAGAATACAAAAGTAAAAATAAATAAAAAAATAAACTTATCTGATTGGGAGAGATGAGATCTAAATGTTATCACACAGGGAAAACTTTCTCTTTGTCATGCTCCATCAAAACAAGCAGCAGTATAACAAAAGGCAGCTCTATTTGTCACAAACCAGCAAATCACCAACACTCAAACCACTGCGACGTCACTTGCCACAGACTGCAGTTTAATTAGAACATTAATTAAAACATGGACCTGCTCTAGCAAAACAGAAACAACAAAGTTAAAGAAGTGTAAAATCACAAACTTGATTTAGCCAACAAACTAGTTTCTAATAATAAAAAGTATAGAACAATCTTTCTGGATCTTGTGTGTTTATTCTATCACTGTATTTATGTTCAGTTCTTTTGGATTGATGCTGAACATACCTTTAATGCACTTTTTTACGATCAACCTACAAAAAAAAAAAAAAAACAGAGCATATGTTTTACTGTCCAAAATAAGGATATGGACAGAAGTCATATTTTCTTCTGAAATCGTCTTATTCTATTTGGAGAGTCTTACGTTCAAAGATGGAAATGGGTCTAAAAGGAAACCCAGTATCCACCAGTTTAATAATGAAATGAGAATATATTTTGAAACATTAAAAGGTCTACTAAATCAAATAGCTACCAAGTAAGTATCTACAAGACTTTAAATTCCTCATTTTAATTGTGAACACATATGTACCCCTTTTTTATTTGTCTTTATTATTTTTAAACGACTTTATTTATTTATTTTTTGTTCTAGCATCTGTATTATTATTGTTTGGAACCTTTATAATATGTATCAGTATGTATTTGTTCTCTGTATGTTCCTACTTGATGAATAAAAAAATAAAAAGAAACCATGAACTGTATTTTATGCAGATTTTTATTTATTTTGTAATCCAAATTCACAAATCTAATCTTCATGCTCTGAAGCATCGGGCTGACCCTTCACTAGTTCCTACAGCAGGGATGTCAAACTCATTTTAGTTCGGGGCCACATACAGTCCAATTTGATCTCAAGGGGCCAGACCAATAACATAACAGCATAATAACCTATAAATAATGACAACTCAAGATTTTTTTCCATTTGTTTTAGTGCAAAGAAGAACAAGTAACAAGTAAATTAGGAGAATGTTTGCATTTAATAAACTATCCTTTGAAAAAAAAAAAATCTTAAGAAAAAAGTGCAATTTGGACACATACTGTCTGCTGTTTGGTCCTGGGTCTCAGTGTTGTGTTGTGTCCACTTCTCTGACTAAAACAGTGGACAAATTAGGAATAGCAGTTATTTTCATTGATAAATTTCAGCCTTCTATGTAATTTTCGCACTTTGCAAATTGATGCTGTGGGCCAGGTTGGACTGTTTGGTGGGCCATTTTGGCCCACGGGCCATATGTTTGACGCCTGCATCCTCCAATCTACGGTGGTTAGGAAATGAAACTCACACACGGTTTACTTTCAGTTTTGTTTCCTGACATCAGAATGTCTCAGTCAGTGGGTGTGGTCTAAACTGGTCCGGTATGATCGGTATGACTGCGTTCACTCCTCTGTGCATCAGCTGACAGTGAGCACTGACAGTGAGCAGTATTGTGAGAAGCAGGAAGTTTTCATTTGTCTTTGTGATCAGACGCCATGCAGGAACACACAGACAGGAAAGGACATCGATATCATGTTCGATACAGACGACACTTGAAGCTGTATCATTTGAAACAGGAAGCTCAAAGTCTGAAAAACCAGTATCTCTTCAAGGAAGGCATCCCAGAATACCCTAAACCCGAGTTTCACGTGTCTCATCTGAAATACGACACAAAGAAAGAGGGTTTACGTTTTATCAGGAGGGATAAAGGCTTCAAGTCTCCTACAGACAGTCTGCTGTGGTGGAATCTGGCTGTGGGGCCAGAAGAGATGAGGTCAGCTGAGACCAGACTCCTGGAGAAAACCTTCCCAGACCGGACGGAGGAGCAGGCTGCCACCCAGCAGAGCTTCCTGTGGAAGTTCGCCAGCTCCCCGGCCTTTCTGGAGACGTCCAGGGTGGGCTCGTACCGCTTCACCTTCCCCCTGGAGGAGGTTCTGAAGGCGTACAGCGAGCAGGTACTCAGTCAGTCAGTTTGTCTGCATTTTTGGATTCAGTTCCTTGAAAAGATAATTATTTAACTCCTTCTCACCTGATGAATTGGAGCAGGGATCATGAGAGTGTTATGCTATATATGTTATTTATAAAAAAAACTTCTACCTCTACTGGTCACTTTATATTTTTAACATAGTTTATAGTTGTATAAAACATTTTATTTCTAGTTACTTTCTATTTTTTATTTAGTTTTTGTATTGTACACTGTAAAAACGGTTACCTTAGATCTAACTCAAAAAAATTAAGGCAACATTTCCAACCACTTTTTGGAAGTTTAGCAAACTAACTAGTAATTTGAGTAAGGAGAGCCTAATAATATGCATTTCAGTGTATGCTAAAATATTAAGTAGCATTTGTAAACAACGGGCAAGAAATTTAGTAAAACCAATGTAAAAAGCATTCTCCCTTTCTTTGTTTTAGTTACCATTAATTAGTTAGCATTATCATACATTTAACAAATAAAGAGAGATATCAATTTTGAACATTTATTAAATCACTACCATGTCCAAACAGTGGTAATGAGGTAGATAGTATGAAAAACCAAGTCCATCCATATACAGTGCATAAAAGAACATGACCTCAGCTTATAATGTGCTGCTTAGCCCTCGTGCTACCCTTGGGGTCTCTGGGACCCCAAACGAATGGACAGACAGAGAGAGATTATGCAAGAGGGTAGCACGAGTACATAATATTAAAAACATTTCTACATTAACATTAACACTTTTGCAAAAATTTACAAGCATGAACATCTGACCTCATATTAGCAGAACACCTTTAAAAGACATTAGCAGAGCATTTAAAAGAACATGGGCAATCTAAATTAATGCATGGAAAGGTGTGGCTGTGTCCAAAGGTCCTTCATAACGGACCCAACTTTAGGCAATAATCCAAAACATCATGTAAAACCCCAACTGACTTTTTGTGATGATATCATCATATAGCACTCTTATGTGGCAGTTAACTAATTAAAATATCAAGAGGAAGGATGGTAATGCAAATAACAAGTTAATCAAAAATCTAACTTAAATGGCTTCAAAACGTATCAACAAAGTTAACACACATCAAGAAATCTGGGTTAGGCATTTTCCAGGGTGTACCCCCGCCTCTCGTCCGATGACAGCTGCGACCCTTAACAGGAATAAGCAGAAGATTAACAGAAGATGAATGAATGAATTATGCGTACAGTACATGGTGAGCATACACTTGTTAAGCTATAAAACTGGTATATTCAAATCAGTGCCGATAATCCGTGTTTGCAGCCGATGGGGCCTCTCAGTGAAAAGGTGTGTTAGTGGAACAACTGGAATGACTGTCAAATGTATGAATGTACCACAGTGGGACCAACAGATACTGTTGGATATCCATAGCAAAGCTTCTTGTTAGGACACCTGGAGGAGCACTACTGTTTATCTGTTACTGCAGGCGGGAAATGTGGCTACGTGCTAAGGTGCAGCGCTGGCTGAGAACTACTGTATTATGGTGCCGGGACGCCGTGGTAGTTTGCACTGCTCACCACAAGCTAATGACTGGTCACTGGCAGTAACGAACTGTTGTGCATATTTGAAATGGCGTTGGCGGGCGCTAATGTAGCTAGCATAATGTAGGAAACAGAGTAATGCCTTTGCAAAAAGCGCAATACAATCATGTTAATTCGGACAAAATCTAACTTTGAACAATACAAATAGTTACTTACCTGAGGTGGGTGAAGTATTTTTTTATCCTTAGGCTCAGTGAAAACGTGCGAAGCTACACTCAGAGAAGAGTGAAGAATCTGTCCGGGCTTGTTCTTCCATTGCAGGTGAGCGGGGCGTGTCGTTTTACGTCGGACATAAGCTTTTAAACTGAGTTTTGTGAAATTAATTTATGGTCAAGTCCAATGAAATTAATTTTATTATAGAAAATATTAAGTTACGAAAATATACAAAAAGAAATTAATTTGTTGGAGTAAATATACTTTTAAAAATAAAGTCATATGGACAGTGTCACTGAGAGACTTTTTGTTCAATGTATGTTACTGCTACTGGATGCTTGAATTTCCTTCGGTATCAAAATCTATCTATCTATCTATGCAACTAACTGCCAGTAAATAGGTCATGCAACAGGGTGTGTGGTGTTTTTTTACAAACATCTCTAAAAGATCAGACTTTAAAAATATAAAATAAACTAGTTTATGGGCATGCCCAACTAGGACATGACTTGAGGCTTTCCCCCCAAACTTTATTGGAAAAAACATTTATATACAAATAATGCAGACGTACTCAACCACTGGTCATAGGACAGAACTAGAGTTGCACGATACCCACGGTACCCCGTGGTGCCAAATTGTAACGGTTCCTACTATACTAGTAATTCTACACCACGGTACTACCGTGGATTACTATACTGCCGGTGCCAGTTTCCGCTACATAGCGGCCGCCTCTACTCTCCTCCCGGCTTCTCACTGCATGCTACTCCCTTGCAAACAAACCCATATGGCAACTACTGCAACTGAACTACACAGCTGCTGAATGATTGGCTGTTTGCCTGTTACTGGAGAAAGAACTCCATGAAGACAGCTCCGCTTCGATAGAAATTCGCTTCAAAACAAACAACAAGCTAAAGTTCTGTCTCGCCCAGATGCGCGCACGGCTTACAGCCACAAACACGAGACAACACACTCACTACGGCAGAAGCACCGGGCCCGAGCAGCGAGTCTGCCCCGGCGTGATACTTTGTCTGGTATAGTATCGTGGTTACTCATTTTGGTATCGTGACAACTCTAGACAGAACAAAGCCATGGGTGGACGGCACAGTGTGGCCCCTGCCCGCGATGAAGCCTATGGATCAGGAGACAGGCTGACCTACAGCAGGGCCCAGAAAGAACTGAAAAAGGGCATCCAGCTGGCAAAACACAGGTACAAGCAGCGCATCAAGAAGCACTTCAATGACAACAACCCACATAACATGTGGAAAGGCATCAGGACCATCACAGACTGCGAGCGCAGCGACCAGCAGGTCAGCCATGACTCCACTCTGCCCAATACCTTAAACAGCTTCTTCGCATGCTTTGAATCTCCAAGCAGCAGAAGGACTGTACATCTTCCTGAGCTATAGGTGCAGCATCAGCCTCTCGTCCTGCAGTGGCACCAAGTGACCTCCACCTTGAGGAGGATCAACACCAACAAGGCTAAAGGTCCAGATAAGGTGTCAAGTCGGGCCCTGAAATCATGTGCTGACCAACTGGCAGAAGTTTTTCTGGACATTTTCAACCTGTCCTTGCAGCCTTCCATGGTCCCTGTCTGCCTGAAGTCCTCCATCATTGTGCCTGCACCCAAAAAAACAGCCATCACCTGCCTCAACGATTACCGCCCTGTCGCTCTGACCCCAGTCATCATGAAGTGCTTCGAGAGGATCCTCCTAAAGTACATCAAGGACGCCATTTCTGTTGATGTTAGGGACTGGTGTTTTCACCCCCCATCCCCCCACAGAATTACAGCAGCCTTCTGAAGAACCATTAAGTTCCCCAAAATGATGACCATGAAACAGCAGAACTCAGAGCTCTGATAATACAAAAAAAAAGGAAATTACAACATTGCAGCAGTGATACTAGATATCAGTGTTCTCAAGTTCCCAAGCCCATACACAAAAAGGAAGTGTCATAATGCCTCAACATATGATCTTAAATATCTTTTGACTAAACCATCTTTAAGGTACAAAGGTAGAAATGAAAACAACTGAACCAAGAAACTACAAACGTAAACAAACGTTTTAAATCAAACCCTTTTAAATGTATACTTCAAAACAGATATTTTAATCGTAAGAACCATTATACGGAGGATGCTGTCTCGTTAGCACTTAACACGGCCCTGACTCACTATTTGTGGACTTCAGTTCAGCCTCTAACACTGTTCTCCCGGACGTGCCGGCCCTGAAGCTCCACAGCCTGGGTTTGTCAGCATCGCTCTGCTCCTAGATCAGTGACATCCTCGCCAACTCATATCCAACAATGATGAGACCCACTACAGAGAAGAGGTCCAGAATCTGATACAGTGGTGTTCCAGGAATAACCTTATCCTGAACATTAGCAAGACCAAGGAGATCATAGTGGATTACAGGAGGCCCAGGAAGACTGAACATGAATACATGGGGAGGTGTTTGGAGAGCATAATGTTCCTGGACATCCACATTTCCTCTGATGACCTCTCCTGGACTGTGAACACAGAGTAAACCAAAACAGTGACAAGATTTCTGTGACGACTGAAGCAGTAAAGTGGTTCATACGTCATAAATCACGTGACCAAACCACGCATCTGCACAGAGGTTCGGTGCAACAGCTTCATGAGCATGACATTAATAGACCTCTATTACCATTACCCACATATTAATCAAAGACAGATTAGATGAATGAATGAACCACAGAAAATTAAATCAAGGTGTTTTTATTTCTATTCTTTCATTCATTCATCGTCTGTAACCGCTTGTCGTGTGAAGGCTCACGGGGGGGCCAGCTCCCAGCTGTCATCAGGCAAGAGGCGGTGTACACCCTGAACAGGTCGCCAGAGTCAGTTTGGTTCTGTTTTTACTAAAACCTTGAACAAATATAAAACCACCAGAGACATCAAAACTTCAGCAAAAGACATGTGACATGTGATTAATAAGAATCTGACAAACAGAATCAATGATAATGTTTCCGTCAGTACAGATACAGGAACTCTTATCCATGATTCTTTATCTCTTGTCTCCAGTTTTGCTCTGGTGAGCAGCCAGTCATGAGGGTCCACAAGACTGTCCTGTACAAACAGGAAGTCCAGTATGCTGTCCTGGTCCACAGCCCAGCCAATGAGGAGCAGTTCTCAAAGTATCCTTTGCTGAGTGACCATCCAAACGCTGTGTGCGTTTACAGAGATGGTCGCTTCATCTGGAGACCGGAGGCCATGTGTGAGACTCACAGGTAAGAACTACAAACATCAGAAATAACCACGTCTACAGCCCGGTACTAACCAATGTTTGGGTCTCTAGAGCCAGTTGATTGGTCTAGTTCTTCACTCCTCTGGACACAGATCTCAGATGTTGTTTCTTGTGATCTGCCTCATCCACTCGTCCAGTCTGGGGGAGTATTTGATCTCCCCAGTGACCACAGTTGCCTTCACCTTCCACATTATTTCTAGCATTTCCTCCCAGTTCGTGGTACTGGTATGCGAGTGTGTGCTCATGTGAACGAATGGGTAGATGGTGACTGTAAAACACTTTGAGTCGCAGAAAGTAGAAATGCGCTATATAAACACAATCCCATTTACCATTTACAGAGAATAAGGCAAGTCCTGAAAACTGAGCTGAATGGGAAGAACAAGATCTGGTTATCGGATACCCTGCTAGCGTAATGAGTTGGCAAAAGGTCAAGATAGAGGCCTTGTGATATGAAGACAAGGACGTTCCTCACAATGCACAGAGGGTTTCAGCCCCAATCCAGCCCTCTGAAGTGGTACTCTTAGTAGAAGGAAGGATGAAAGGATGATACCAGGATGATATTCTCCTACTGATGAAATATTTAATGAATACACCCGAACCCAGAGAAAGAAGATCAGGACCCATCATGGGAGGACAAACTCCTGCACGGTATGTTCCTTGGCTGATATCCAAAAATCCTTGAAAAGGATCTTGCAGATCTGAAAGACAGGTCTACAAGATCAATAGGGGTCAGGGTCTACCACATCTGGACTGACCTTGGGGTCAGACTGAGAAACAATGCAGCACATAACAGCAGGGTGTAAGATACTAGCAGGCAGGGCATACATGGAACACCATAACCAAGTTGCAGACATAGTGTACAGCAACATCTGCGCAGAGTATGGACTGGAAGTCCCAAGGTCCAGATGGACGACACCTCCGAAGGTAGTGGAGAATGACCGAGCTGGGATCGAGAAGGACTGGTAATGGCTAACCAAGCAGAAAAACAGCAGAAGAGGGTTGTAGTGGTAGATGTCGCATTCCAGACTGATAGCAACATCAGGAAGACGGAACATGAGAAAAAAATACCAAGAGCCGACCCTGGATTTCTTTACAACCCAGTCTACCTACTGAGCCATGGACGCTTGTGGCCGCTTCATCATCTCCATTTGCGATTCCAAGATACTTGTAGATCCCAACATCTGCTGAGCAGTGGGCAGCTGCCAGTTTAAGGCCTGGTACCCTGAATTAGAAATTGATGGAGATCAGACTTGAACCTGTTGTCTTACAGTCCCTTAGGCAAGATCCTTAACACCACTTCCCTACTTCATTAATAACAATAATGAAGACAAGAAGTAGACATTCATGGGCAATAATGGAGAAACTAATAAAATGTATAATTTGTTCTTATCAGTGAGTTGTAAAAGTCAATGAAACCTACTCTTCCTGTCAGGTACAAGTTGGTCCGCAGACCTGATAAAAAGCACATGGACACTGAGGAGCTGGGCTGGCGTGAGTGTTACGTTTGGGATCACATCAGCATCGCCCTGCATGTGGACGAACAGGTACCTTCACTGATTCACCTCATGCTTAACGGAACTGAATAATTTCACATTAGAAAATAAATATATTTGTTCAATCATGGGTCAGCAGTGGCCATAAATGGCCCGACAGTAGACAGGGAGAAGAGGATGGAGGGAGAGGAAGAAGCCAAAATACCTGGTGTCCTGTAGGCCTTGCTCAGGGAGAGACTTGTAAATCTCGACTGTCCACCTGCACTGGCTTACACCTGGTCCTCCACCCGTTCCCCTAACAATGCTCTTGCTCCAGCTCTTGATATTTTGCCTTTTTCCTCTCATAATCTTCCTCCATCCTCTTCTCCTGGGCCACAGTAAACACCAGTGAAATTAATTGCCTTGTGGCTACTTGTCCTCTAAAGAGTGTCTGAACCTGGCCTGAAGATCTGGTCCTCCTTACTGAGCCTTGTGAATAAGTTATTTTGTTTAATCTTGTTGTTGTTTTGCTCTTTCAGGTGCTGAAGTTTGGTGCTAATCGTCTGAGAGAGAACCTCAGCTTCTGTTATAGAGGAGAAGCAGCAATTAGTCGTCCTTGGGATTTTGACAATATGGATGTTGCTGAAGTCTTGGTGAAAGAGTTGTGGAAAGGCAGTGGCTCTGAACTGAAAGAAGAGATTTCACTGGAGCAGAGTTTCACAGGTAAAGCTCAACTTGCTCACAGTCTGTTCCATTGACTTCTCCTACCTATCATTGAACTTCACCACAACTCAATAATCTGAACCAGCTTCTATTCAGCTGTGGACAAACTCTTATGCACCTTTCTTCACCCAGAATCCGCTGAGGGAGGACTGGTCGAGCTTGATGAGGACAGTGATGCATAGATACCAGGTCCTCAACAAAAACAAGTCGGCTGATTGACAGGAGGTCTGCAATCTGCTATAGGTGGAGGTGAAGAAGGTGGTTGACAACAGAGGGGAAGTCGACTCCGTTTAGGAAGGTAGATTCAACTCTGTAGATTAATACTCCAAACTGAAGCAGCTGCAAAACATGTTGCGCTTTTTTTAACCAAGTAAAATAAGAATCAGTACGGTACATGTGTTTAGTTTAACGGTTTAATGCTCATATGTATATATGTGTATATGTATGTGTGTATTACAATCGTGCTCCAGAGAGATGACCTTAGACTTATGCAGATATGAAATATGAAATCCTGAATAGTGAGTGAAAAGTGTAAAAAAAAAAAAAATGCTTAAGAATACAGCAGTTACCTGTAAATGCTGTCCAAGGTTAATTATTATTACTGATAATAATTCTGGTCAAAAGGTTACATTGTGCTCTGTGGTTGTTCTCTGTAGTGAAACTGTCCTTTAACAAAGTAAAATAAGAATTAGTGATACAGATCATTAAGACCTCCAAAATATAATCCCTCGATTAAAATAGATTTATAGTCATTGTCACAAATGGAAGCAGAAGCCAGTTTCACAAAATCAAAAAACAAAACAAAAACGGTCCTTAAAGTTCAATACTAATCTAATCTCATTTAATACCTAACAATTTGAGATATCTCAGTTGTAGTTATGACTGATTCTGACAACTTCAACTGGATTTTGATTCAAATCTTATTTTGTTATCCAAACAGACAGGAAACATGTTTTTTAAACTTTAATTCAGACTCCTGATTTATGCAGGTGTGTTGGATTTACGGCTGGTTCAGTTGTTGTTGATTTGATCGATGACATCAGATGACAGGACTGATGCAATGAAACCGATATTTGGCTGAAACCTGTTGAATGTCAGCCAACCACCAAGCTAAATGCGAACTAAGACCTCCTTTTTAATAAAACTTTAATCTTTCAGTTCTGTGTTTTCTAGTAGTTCTTCTAGTTTTCTATTGCTACTTTTAAGTTTAATGTTCCATTTTTTTTTGTTTGACTGGTTGCAAAACATTCTCACCCAATTTTGTGTTTGACCTAGTTAGTCAACGTCACTCCAACTCAGTACCACCAATTTTACACTTGTTTATGGAATATATGGTAAACGGACCTCATTTACAAAGCACCACCCAGTGGTGGGCAGGTCAAACTGGCATCACAGGTGGAGAGAAATTGAATAAAATGTGGGCACGCACATACGCACATGGACACCGATTCAAACGTTAATGCAAATTAAACCTCTGATGTTACAATCCTTTTAACTGACGTGACCCAGGCAGAACAAACGAACAATTTACAGAAGCAGATTATCAAGGACTCCTGACCGCAGACTAGCAGACCGTTGTGACAACAAGGTGGAGTGACACCGGGGACGGCCAATCACACAAGAAACGGCAGAGCCAATCGAGGATCTTGTGGGCGGGTCTAAACTAAGGGAAACAGGCTTCAGCTTGAGCGGCCGTTTTCCGCTTGGTCCTCCTAGTGCTTAACTTTTCTCTGTTTACTATAGCGTAAATACGGTAAAAAGTGCAGGGGACCAAAACGGCCTTTTGAAAAAGTGCAGGGGACATGTCCCCTGTGTCCCCCCCCCCAACAAATTACCTCCGTGAACACGTTTTGATAGCAAACCGTGGTTGTTTTAAATGTTGAAATGAATGTGAGACACCAGCAGAGGGCGGCAGAAACACAGAGAAAGCAAGCCTCAGTTCTACAGACACTGAGCTATGTGGGAATAAACATGTCTAAACTAGAAAGAGGTCTTAATAACACCAGACACGAGGATGTTTTGTGTCTCTTGTCAACGTTTATAGCTCTTGGTAGTTGTTTTGTCTCTCTTTGTGTTTTTTTTTTAATTGTACTTTTGTGTCCTTATTGTAGTTTTGTGTCTTTTTAAATTGACATTTTGTCTCTTTTCATGGACATTTGGGGTAGTTTTGTGTTTCCTGTGGGTTGCTTTGTGTCTCTTTGTGATAGTTCTGCGTCTCTTTGATTGTTTTGTGACTTGAGGTCATTTTGTGATAGTTTTGCGTCTTTGCAGTTGTTTCGTGTCTCTGTGGCCATCTTGTCTTCCTGTTGTTGTTTAAACCATAATTTAAACTTCCAACTTATGAGACTCATCTCATGGCTGATGCAGTTTCTCTCCCTCAGGCTTCGATCAATATTATCTTTAGTTCGTAGCTGTGTCAATAATGTGTGTCTGTGGCAAACACAAACCACGTTTACATGACGATCTGAATCAACTTTATTATACCGCTATTTATTTTCAGTCGGTAACTATTTTAGCCTCATGTTTAGTGTTTAGTAGAAGTGTGCTGATTTATATTTATAATTATAATTATACATACAACTATTACATACAAATAAATTACTAATTATAAGTACACACTATGACGCATCAGTAAATACTTCATTTATAAAGCATCACACCTACATAAATTAATGAGCAGTTTATAAAAGTAGTTATTAAACCTATTATAGTAACAGTCTTAAAAGCTGAATTAAGAATTATAAAAGCATTTATAATTGTATTTTCATATTTTACTATTGAGCAGATCATTTATTAAGTTAGTGGTTTAGCAAGTAAACTGCTTATTAATGTCAAGAGTGATGCTTTATGAATTATGTATTTACTGATGCTTCATAGTGTGTAGTTATGATTAGTAATTTATTTGTATGAAACAGTTGTATGTATAATGTTACCACAACTAAATGTTTGTATTAGGTCTGATCAAAATTGTTATTGATGTCCATAAAGCATTTATTTCATTTATAAAATATCAACTCTTCAAAATAAAAGTCTCTGAAACTGTCAGTCTGGAGACGCAGTGGAGGAAACAGAATTATCTGAAGTTTATAAAGGAGTCCTCTGTGTGACAGCGACGTCTCCACACAAGACACACCGAGTGTGTTCCAGAGAGACAACGTCTATTTGTCCTCAGCATTCCCTTCAGTGTAAAGACGCTGCATTCATCCTCATCCGTCCACGCCTCATTTAGTTTTTCTTCACATCCGTCAGAAGACAGAAAAACTTTAAACGGTTTCACATTAAAACAAAAGTTCACAGTGACGTCAAAATAATGAACAAAAAGAAAAGAGAACAGATGACAGAAAAAGTCCAAATTATGAAGTTAAAGTCAAGTTATGTGATGAAGCCATGGATATAAAACATTTATAGATCAACTCTTCGAGGTTTGATCAAATTGAGAAACACATTGTTCATGATGACGGAAACACAGACGCCATTCAGAGAATCAACGCAAACACACACTAACACACACCCCCAACTCCGTCACAGAGTCACACTGTCTTGTTGTTGTCGTCTGACTGTGAACACAAACAGGATGGACGCCGTCTCGCCTCGAATGCCTCAGACCTTCATTGCCATCCTCTTCATCCTCTCAGGTGAGACACTCACGCTCTGACATCACTACAAACAGTCTGACATCACCACAAATGCTCTGTTTTTATTGAGACAGCAGCTCAGGATAGTTTTTTGAGTTGTGACCCTTCACTGAGGCTTTGAGTCGTCGTGTTTAGAAGTCTCTTTGAGTCTTTGTGTGTCTTTCAGTCTTTATAAGGGTGTTTTTTTGGGCCTCTTTCAGTCTCTGTGACTTTTCTTGTCTTGTGTGTCTCGTTGGTTTACTGCAAACTATTTTCTGTAGTCCATTAGTCCATTTTGTGGCAAGAACAACAGTAGATCGAACCTCATGCCCTGGTGTCATCCTTTTTAATATAACATCATCTTACGTGAACCGTCGTCTTGATTCAGATGTTTGAACATTTTGTCCTCTGTCCGTATTTGTGCTGCAGGTGGACACTTTACGTCTGTGTCCTCGTTCAAGGTGATGGAGGGGGACGTGGCCTCCCTGTCCTGTCAGTACTCCGTGAAGCGCTTCGGTCTGAGTCGGGTTTGCTGGGGTCGTGGCTGTGGGACTTTCTGGTGCAACAACATCCTGGTGCAGACGGACGAGAATGGCGTCATCTCCAAGGTCTGCTGCAGTCAGCTCGTCCTAGCCAAAGACAGTCCACTGCGTTTTGTTTTACATCTACACATGAAACGCTCAGATCTGTTTAGTGATTTGTTTGGAGTTAGCATGTCCTCACTGTGCTAACATGGGTCCTCCCAGGTCCTCCCACAAAGACTTGCATATTAGGTTAAACACAAACACAAAACTCATTGTCAGATTTCAAACTGCAGGTGGCAGACCGGTATCAGCTGACCGGGGATGTTCTGGACGGAGAGATGGCTCTGGACATCTTGAATGTGAGGCGGACGGACAGTGGGCCATACTGCTGCAGGGTGGACATCGACGGGATCTTTAATGACAAGAAGGTGATAATGAACCTGAGGGTGGTCAAAGGTGAGACCAACATTTTGAGGCACTTTCCTGCTTCGCTTACAAATGGTGGAAGTCTAAATCCACGGTCCTCACGATGCAAACCGTCATTTATTCGTTTTGTTTTTGCCTCTTATGCCTCAAACTTTGTGAGTGATTATCAAAGGCTTCTATGACCTTGACTCATAAAGATGTGTGCAGACTTTCCAGTCAACTGAAACAAGTCTGAAGTTCTGTTCAACTGAGTTTTCCTTCTTTCTCAGCTCCAGTCACCAGCCCCCCTCATCCAATGACCACCACAACGACGACCGACCAAGTCACGCAACTGTCCACAGGTGAGATGCTGATGGGTTAAAATTAGTTAGACTGTGACGTCTCTGGTTCACAACAGGTTCTGCCTCCTTCTAGTGTCCTGGAAAACCCTGCTGTCGTCTCAGCTGGACCTTCTGAGGAGGAACTCCACCCTGCTCCACTCGGACAGCGTCAGAGTGAGCAACCACCGTTCATCACCATCACCATTTAGCTGATGGCTTGTTCTGCAGCTCCTCTTATGACCTCTTCTGTTGTTGTACTCTGGAATAACATATTTATTTGCAGATATAGCATTGCTTTAAAGTTTCAGTTTCATTCAGACTTTTCTACAGTTCTTCATAAAAAAAGTTGTGAAAGTCGACAAAGAGAACCCAGTCAAACGCATTACTCAAATGTGCCAATATTACATATCAGTGAGGTGCTCCTCTAGTATTATGAGTTAATTTCAATGTCAAATTAGAGTCCATCTGTTCAGAAGTGTTTCCATGAATGTAATGAGACTCAGGTGTCATTCAGTTCCTGGTTTAGTTTAAATAAATCAGGAATTTGTCTCAGTTTGATCTTCACAACACATGATTCTGGAAGTGTACGATGGTACAGACAAAGGAGCTTTCTGAGGAGCTTAGAAAAAGAGTCACTGTTACTCATCAGGCTGGAACAGGTTACAAAACCATCTCTAAAGAGTTTGGAATCCACAAATCTACAGTCAGACAGACTGAGAACAAATCTAGGAGATTTAAGACCCTCCACACGAGTTGTCAACCGACAAAGATCACTCCATAATAGCCTGAGAGGCTGTAGTTTGATGAAGCTGCTGTAGATGACTGATCAGCTGTTACCAGAAACATTTAGTTGATGTTATTGCTGCACAAGGAGGTTACCGCAGATACTGGAAACAAAGGGTTCACTGACTTTTACACCTCACTGATATGTAATATTGGCTTATTTTCCTGAATAAACAGGTTCCGTGCATTTGATTGGTTTCTCTTTGTCTACTTTCAGGAGTTGTGTGAAAATCCTGTAATGTTTTGAGTCTTTTTTTTTTTTTCCCCAGAAATTAGGAAAATTCTAAAGTAGACAAAAACTTTGAAGCAGCACTGCAGCATTAAATGTATGAATCAGATCCCAGTAAATTACTCAGTGGTTCAGATTACTAGGTCTTGGCTGTGATGACCTGTGATTAGGGCAAAAGTTGCACACTTATTCCAAGTTGGTCGGCATATTCCATTTGCATACTCTAATGTTAGACTGTCCCAACTAATTAGCCACACGACTGAAGCCAGATTTTTGCTTCTGCGTCAGATCAACACGTCTCCAGGAATAGAACTTCACATCTTGGAAACCTCATCCCAGTCCTCATGATTTTCTTGCCCCTTTCCAGCATCTATGCTGCCTTCACTGGCTGCAGTAACACGTAGATTTAGATCTGAAGACCGTCCTCTCTTTCTGTTAGGTGGAGGACTCTCTACCGTCTCTGTCCCTTCAGATCAACATTCCCATCCTATCTCTGTCCGTCATCGTGTTGTTGATCTTCGCTGCTGTTTTCCTCTTTCTGGCCTTCAAGCGTACGTCCTCTGTTATTTCTGTTTTCCTTCAATACGTTTCTAGTTTTTGTTTTTATGCTTGACTATTGTTAAATCTGGCTTTTTCTCATGCAGGTGAAATTTATAGAAGAGCCTTAAAGACCAGCTGGTGAGTTACAGCCGAAAACAAACGTTTAAAATGTTTCATGTTCACTCAGCTTAAATAAATAATAAATATCGTATCTGGGATTTTAAGCAGGAACATTTTGCCTAAAGGCTGTGAGCTGACAATCGGCTGTTTGCTGGTGTCGGTTCATCTCTGAGCGTCTTTGATTTTAGGTTTTTCTGGTGTGTACTGCACCGTTAGCTCTAGTTTTACTTCGGTCTGCAGCTTTTTAGCCGATTCATGTTGAATCAGAACAAATTACTCAGAGAGATCACTCTGATTAGCTGAACAGCTCAGAGAACCAGGAAGTGATGAAAGGAAACAAAACAACAAAGACTCTTCATCTTAACCTGAACGTTGTAGCTCTTTGTAGCTTCCTAGCCTCCCAGCTAATAGTACCTGTTCCAAACTTCCTAGCCGCTCAGCTAATAGTATCCCTTTCTGTTTCCTTTTTAAAATGATGAACCTGCTGGTCAATGGCTGTGATCTTTGTGCATTCAAGTGCAATGTTCATAATAAAGTTTGAGAGCCATTTCCAGATGCAAATAAAACAGCAGGGCACTAAATGGATCTCTCTGAGGTTGCTTAGAACTAAATGCTAACATCATAAAGCTAATTACAGTCCAGTAGTTGAGATGTTTGTTCTCTCCTCCAGTTTCTCCTCTGAAGAGCCACCTCACATCATTTATGAGATCCGGATGAGGAGGCCGGTGCAGGAGAACATATACACTCTGGACTGAAGTGCCTCCTTCACACCTGGAAACAAAATAAAAGGAGAGACTTCAAAACATCAGCTTTAAGCCTGTATTCGATTACATTTAGTGCATAAAATATTAGCCACTGCTGTTTATAATCTACTCCGCATGCTGATACTGAAAAAACTTGACATTTCTACATGTGTATCTGGTGTTTTTGTCCTGCTTAAGGCTCATTTGTGCTACAGATAAGATCCTGTTATTTCTTTAAAATCAGGAACTAAATCCACACTTGCTTCTCTGTGATGTACTCAAGTATGTTTGGGCCCAAAGTCAAGGTGCTTTGAGAGGCACTGGCATTTTGGATGAGGTGGACTGCTTGACGGAAGGTAGCTCTACCAAAATCAGGAAGTCTTAAAGCCTGGACTTAAAAACAGTTCCAATAGGCGACTTTGTTGCTTGCTACATTCATTATTATGTACGTACTGCGTTACAGCAATAAATACTGAATGGTTCGGGAGACATTTTGTTCTCTTATTGAAAAATAAGAATGATGCACAAATATTGCAGGGCCACGATGGTTTAATTCACCCTCAGCACAGCAAAACAGCTGCTTATCAACAATCACACTTCAATGTCTGCAGGGTGTCCACACCCCGAACTCGTAACTTATCCTGTGTTTGTCAAATATTGGTTTGGAGGAAATTGCCGTATCTGTTGTTGCCTGGGGGTGGCGGTGATGTTGGTGGGGGTTCATGTTTGGGGAGGCCAGAGGGGAAGGCGCTACTAAATTCCCCTCGATGTTTGAACACTGATGCTGGGTCTCCATTTTGTGCTTTGCTCCATTGTGTCTCAAGCAGCCAATGGTTCAGTGGTGATCACATTCAAGTGCGGAGCGTTCAACTTTTATCACAGTCAGGTGGATCTGAATCTGAAGATTGAGCCACTTTGCAGCAGAGTGCAGAAACTATTTTACAACTATTTTACTAAATGCAGATGTTCATCTTTTACACCTGGCTCACAAAGAAAACCAGTCATACATCCAGGAAACACTGGACAGACAAACAAAAGTGGATCCATCAATGACAATGCTGAATGCTGCAGAAAAAGCAGTGTATCCAAAACATTACCCAAAATACAGGTGCAGGACCAAAAATGAGACAAAAAAAAACTTGGGAAAACATGGACAACCCACAGGAGTGACTTCACAGGGTCAAATATCACAGAGGACTTGACAAAGAGCAAAGGGAAAGGCAGGACTACACAGGTGAGACCAATGAGAGTGGAGCTCACAAGTAGAAACCAATCCAACAAAGTGGGCAACACACAAGAAGTAAAGCAAGACTAAACACCATGGAAGAACTTTACAATATAAGAACAAAAAACATAAGAAACAACAAACGGTGAATACTTGGCATGCCGACTCTATCCTCCCTTTAAATCCATTATCAATCTCAATCAATATATTTCGGGTATCACTTAGTATCACATACTCTTGTTTGAATCCTCTATGCTGCTTGTATGGTTAGTCTAGATTTATTTATGAACACATCGTTCCTCATTTTCACATGAGCTGCTCAGAGTTTCTTCCTGTTGAGAGTTTTTGTTGCCACTGTCAACTTAGTGCTGCTCTGGATGTTTCAGGCTCTGGGTTGTGTAAAATGTCCAGAGACAATTTAAGTTCTTACTGATACTTTATAAATAAAATCAAACCAAAATAAACTAATCTAAATTGTGACCATTGGCATATTACTGTGATATTATCACACGTTAGCTTAATGTCAGCCTTTTTGGCCCAGAATCAATAGAATGGCTGTAAACTTTTCTAAACTGTTTCTTGACTATCTCTTTCTACATCATTATTTAACATGTAACTGTTGAAGAACCACAGTTGATGGCCTTAATGTATGATTAGTAGCATTTGTCACCTACTATTTGTTAACACAACGTTTACACTTGGCCCATCCTCCCAGGGTCAATGGACGAGAGAGAGCCGTGGTGGTCTAGCAAGCCAGAGAGTGAATGAAGAGAGGGAACGGCGTTAGCATTAACAAAGGAGTCAATCAGAGAAATAAAACATTTTGGGATTGTTTCACGTTGCAGACTCTCTAAAGCACAAATCAACATGAGTACACCTCCACAGAACCCTGTTGGGTTTAGTTTGAAGGCAGCTCCAGGGCAGATTTATCTGGTCCACCATGTCCTCTCTGCTCTGCTTAATCACCCTCTGTCAAACAGCCACCATGTGAAGTCCTGAGTCATAGATTCAGGCAGTTTTATCAAGAACAAGACTTGTTGGTTGGCTAAGATCAGCTGACACTGAAGGTCATGAAGATCTTATTTGTATATTTTCAACTGTCAGTATAACACCAGATGTTGATGATCTCAGCCGACCAGCGAGTCCTGTTCTTGACCAAACAATCTGAGTCCCTGACTCAAAACTTTCCAGACTATAAAAGCTGAAGTGGATTCAGAGGAGACTTCACTTTCTTCACCATCTGCGAAGAGAAGGTTTGCCGTCATCCAGACATGTTTTCTCTGAGGTTCACCCTGCTGGCCTGTGAGTAGTCTGATGTGTTCACGTGCAGCTTTAGATAGACAAACTGTACGCATATAGACGTGATAGCAGATTGACTGAGTCTGTAAAAATGCTGCTGTGTTAGAGCCATGAAAACCTTATTGAATAGAGTGAGTTAAAGCTGACAAGAAATATGTCTGTGTGTGTTTCAGTGTTGGCCGTCGGACTCATAGCTGCAGGTAAGAACTAAAGATGTTGTGTGTGGGGACGTGCTGTATTTATGCTACAATCATTCACAATATGAGTCCTTGGACAAGGGTTTAAGTTGAGTTTGACTGTCCCCTGATGCCTAACAGCAGTCAGGTTTGCATCCAGGTGGAGAGTGGATTAGCTTGATGCTTCAGTTACAATGATTTCCATGTCACAATGTTTTTAGCTTTCTAAAAACATTTTAAATTCGTATGTTTCTCATACATACATCCAGCAGATAGATTAAAAAGGCCAGGAGCATTAAACAGATTCAGAAGTAGCGACATGTTGAGAGAGTCTGACTCATGTTCATGTTCCTCCTTGTAACTGTTTTCTGGTGCTTTGCAGTTTCCTCACAGACCCCAGAATTCAATGGTGAAAAAGTAGAGCAGGTTGCAGCTGCTGCTGCTACTGTTGCCTCAAACGTCAGGTCAGAACACTCTTTTATCTCTTTTAGTCTTTCTGTCTTTTCCTCATCCACATCTGCTCATCTTCTGTTTGTAAAGGTGAAGAGCAGAAGGGACTGTTGTGTTCAAAAGAATGTAAAACAGATCTTCCACAGAGAGTGGCTGCTTCTCCAACGAGAGAGCTTTTAATATCCATCTGACTTTTCACTCTTTCTGTCAGTTCTGATGACGATTTCTGACTATCACAAAGCCACTTTATCAGCAAAGTTCTGCTAAGAACTTGGGCCACAGCCTTATTTCTAATATTTCTAACACTGCTGCATGATGAGATGAGTCATCCTTGTCTCTCCGTCTCCATTTCCAGAGCTGCAATTTCTGCACGTACTACCAGAGAAAGACCACAGAGACAAACAACCAATGCCTGAAGAAGCCCGCCAAGCCATGGAAGCCAAACTTGCTGAGGTTGCTCAACAAAGGCTTAATATCCAGGGACAAGCTTCAGCCGCTGATCTCTAGAAGCTCTAGAAGGAGTTGGGACTCTGTTATCTCTTATTTTTCTTTGAATCTCTTTGTCCTAAAATGCAGATATCTAGATCATTTCATGTCTGCTGTCTGTATTTGAAATTCTACTTTATGTTTGAGCAATAAAATATGAGAAACACTCATTGGAACTGTCTTTGTATAAGCACTGTCCTGCGGCGCCCCCTACTGGTGGTAGGGTTTGTGGAGAAGGCAAGTATGTCATATGCAAACATAAAGACAAAGTTTTTTAGTTTGCCATGAAGGTCTCAGCATTTATTTCAAGAGGCCTCATGCTGTTTCGAAAGCTGTTTGGGCTGGTTGGGTTTCATGTTTGGGGAGGACAGAGGGGAAGGTGCTACTAAATTCCCCTTGATGTTTGAACACTGATGGTCCCCATTTTGTGCTTTGCTCCATTGTGTCTCAAGCATCCAATGGTTCAATGGTGATCACATTATCACATTCAAGTGTGGAGCGTTCAACTTTTATCACAGTCAGGGGGATCTGAATCTGAAGATTGAGCCACTTTGCAGCAGAGTGCAGAAACTATTTTACAAGTATTTTAAAGGGGCCGTCCACACGGAAACACAAAAACGCTGAAACGCAGAAGTTTTTCATCGTTTTGGCCGAGCGTCCACACGTATCCTGTAAACGCATAGCCCTAAAACGCACTTTTCTGAAAACGGGTCCCAGGGTGGAGAAATTCGCAAACGCAGCTCTTGCGTTTCTATGTGGACGGCGAAAACGGCGAAAGCGATGACGTCATCGCCACACTCCCGAGCAGCCTTCCACATCCCGCGAGACGTCTCGTAACAACATCAACAACAATGGCGGACTACATGCTAGTTTTCATGCTGGAGAAGATATTGAGCCTATTAGGGTTACTAGGGCAAAATATCATGCTCCTGTGCCACCACGCTGAGCAAAAAGGGCAATTTGTAAACAGCGCTCAAGATTAGTGGTGGGCGGATCGATCGAAATATCGATAATATCGATACCAACGTTGGTATCGAGATTGATCGATACCAATGTAATGAGATCGATACTTAAGTTTCAGTTTCTCTCGTTTCATTAAAGAGGCGACCCGACTCTGTCTAAATGCCGCTGCTGTCACAGAGCAGATCGGGCTCATTTTGCTCCTCCTCCCCCCTCCTGTGTTTCTTGTACAGTCACGTGACTCCGCGGCGCCAGGTGACCGAACACCGCCCACCGCTACCAGCCAGGCCAGACCAGTAGCAACGCATTACACACAACGAGAGAAAGAGTAGGGCTGTTTGGTTATATTTTCGGTCCGAAAATGAAACGATAGCAAGTTGTACTATTTGTAAAAAGGCTGTAAGATACAGTGGTAACACAACAAACTTGTATATGGAAATTTTTAAAATCCCCCGCCCACCTAGCCCCTACAGAACCCTGAAAAGAAGAAAAAAAGTGCACTAAAGGGGAGAAATGTTGTCTTATTTTTTGTACTGTATTGCCTAAACACTTCCTTACATTATTTATCGTATTTGTTGTGGAGTGATAATTTTGTACACTTTGTTTATTTAAGAAAAATAAAATCCAGAAAGAAGTGCAATAAATTTAGTTTTTATTGTAGTTTCTGAACACTCTGCCTGAAAAATAATTTGTTTTTACTTGTCCTCAAGTGATCATTTTGTGTTGTTTCTGAACAAAAACTTTTATTGTGATAATAAAGTATTTTGTATTTACTTATAAACTTTGCCCAGATTCTGTACTGGATTTTAACTGATTAATAATTCAAAAGGGAAATCACAAAAACACTTAAAATGTCATGAAAATTCATTCAGATTTAGATTGATGGTGCGTCCACCTTAATTATTAAAAAGTATCGATATCGGTATCGGCGATACTGGCCCTGTATTTACTTGGTATCGGATCGATACCAAATCTAGCGGTATCGCACACCTCTACTCAAGATTTGTGCGCATGCTCCGCCTCTTCCTCTCCGTTTTTGGTGAATTTCTGAAACTGAAACAGCGTTACCTATAGGCCTGGAATATGAAGTAGCGTTTTCGGTCGTGCTGAAACGGATCTGTGTGGACGCGGATATTTCTTGAAACGATGCCCTCGAAAACGGAGAGGAAAAATATCGTTTTCGTACGTGTGGACGTGGCCTTAAATGCAGATGTTCATTTTATTCTGACGGTCGACTTTTACACCTGGCTCACAAAGAAAAACAGTCACACATCCAGGAAACACTGGATCGTGTGTGGACTCATAGATGATCAGACAAACAAAAGTGGATCCATCAATGACAATGCTGAATGCTGCAGAAAAGGCAGTGTATCCAAAACATTATCCAAAATACAGGTGCAGACCAAAAATGAGACAAAAAAAAATAAAAACATGGGAAAACATGGACAACCCACAGGAGTGACTTCACAGGGTCAAATATCACAGAGGACTTGACAAAGAGCAAAGGGAAAGGCAGGACTACACAGGTGAGACCAGTGAGGGTGAAGCTCACAAGTAACCAATCCAACAAAGTGGGCAACACACAGGAAGTAAAGCAAGACTAAACACCATGGAAGAACTTTACAATATAAGAACAAAAAACATAAGAAACAACAAACGGTGAATACTTGGCATACAGACTCTATCCTCCCTTTAAATCCATTATCAATCTCAATCAATATATTTCAGGTATCACTTAGTATCACATACTCTTGTTTGAATCCTCTATGCTGCTTGTATGGTTAGTCTAGATTTATTTATGAACACATCGTTCCTCATTTTCACATGAGCTGCTCAGAGTTTCTTCCTGTTGAGAGTTTTTGTTGCCACTGTCAACTTAGTGCTGCTCTGGATGTTTCAGGCTCTGGGTTGTGTAAAATGTCCAGAGACAATTTAAGTTCTTACTGATACTTAATAAATAAAATCAAACCAAAATAAACTAATCTAAATTGTGAACATTGGCATGTTACTGTGATATTATCACACGTTAGCTTGATGTCAGCCTTTTTGGCCTATAGAATGGCTGTAAACTTTTCTAAACTGTTTCTTGACTATCTGTTTCCACATCATTATTTAACATGTAACTGTTGAAGAACCACAGTTGATGGCCTTAAGGTATGATTAGTAGCATTTGTCACCTACTATTTGTTAACACAACGTTTACACTTGGCCCATCCTCCCAGGGTCAATGGACGAGAGAGAGCAGCGGTGGTCTAGTAAGTCAGAGAGTGAATGAAGAGAGGGAACGGCGTTAGCATTAACAAAGGAGTCAATCAGAGAAATAAAACATTTTGGGATTGTTTCACATTGCAGACTCTCTAAAGCACAAATCAACATGAGTACACCTCCACAGAACCCTGTTGGGTTTAGTTTGAAGGCAGCTCCAGGGCAGATTTATCTGGTCCACCATGTCCTCTCTGCTCTGCTTAATCACCCTCTGTCAAACAGTCACCATGTGAAGTCCTGAGTCATAGATTCAGGCGGTTTTATCAAGAACAAGACTTGTTGGTTGGCTAAGATCAGCTGACACTGAAGGTCATGAAGATCTTATTTGTATATTTTCAACTGTCAGTATAACACCAGATGTTGATGATCTCAGCCGACCAGCGAGTCCTGTTCTTGACCAAACAACCTGAGTCCCTGACTCAGAACTTTCCAGACTATAAAAGCTGAAGTGGATTCAGAGGAGACTTCACTTTCTTCACCATCTGCGAAGAGAAGGTTTGCCATCATCCAGACATGTTTTCTCTGAGGTTCACCCTGCTGGCCTGTGAGTAGTCTGATGTGTTCACGTGCAGCTTTAGATAGACAAACTGTACGCATATAGACGTGATAGCAGATTGACTGAGTCTGTAAAAATGCTGCTGTGTTAGAGCCATGAAAACCTTATTGAATAGAGAGAGTTAAAGCTGACAAGAAATATGTCTGTGTGTGTTTCAGTGTTGGCCGTCGGACTCATAGCTGCAGGTAAGAACTAAAGATGTTGTGTGTGGGGACGTGCTGTATTTATGCTACAATCATTCACAATATGAGTCCTTGGACAAGGGTTTAAGTTGAGTTTGACTGTCCCCTGATGCCTAACAGCAGTCAGGTTTGCATGCAGGTGGAGAGCGGATTAGCTTGATGCTTCAGTTACAATGATTTCCATGTCACAATGTTTTAGCTTTCTAGAAACATTTTAATTCGTATGTTTCTCATACGTACATCCAGCAGATAGATTAAAAAGGCCAGGAGCATTAAACAGATTCAAACGTAGCGACATGTTGAGAGAGTCTGACTCATGTTCATGTTCCTCCTTGTAACTGTTTTCTGGTGCTTTGCAGTTTCCTCACAGACCCCAGAATTCAATGGTGAAAAAGTAGAGCAGGTTGCAGCTGCTGCTGCTACTGTTGCCTCAAACGTCAGGTCAGAACACTCTTTTATCTCTTTTAGTCTTTCTGTCTTTTCCTTGTCCACATCTGCTCATCTTCTGTTTGTAAAGGTGAAGAGCAGAAATGACTGTTGTGTTCAAAAGAATGTAACACAGATCTTCCACAGAGAGTGGCTGCTTCTCCAACGAGAGAGCTGTTAATACCCAGCCACTCTTTCTATCAGTTCTGATGACGATTTCTGACTATCACAAAGCCACTTTATCAGCAAAGTTCTGCTAAGAACTTGAGCCACAGCCTTATTTCTAATATTTCTAACACTGCTGCATGATAAGATGAGTCATCCTTGTCTCTCCGTCTCCATTTCCAGAGCTGCAATTTCTGCTCGTACTACCAGAGAAAGACCACAGAATACGGCCAATGCCTGAAGAAGCCCGCCAAGCCATGGAAACCAAACTTGCTGAGGTTGCTCAACAAAGGCTTAATATCCAGGGACAAGCTTCAGCCGCTGATGATCTCTAGAAGCTCTAGAAGGAGTTGGGACTCTGTTATCTCTTATTTTTCTTTGAATCTCTTTGTCCTAAAATGCAGATATCTAGATCATTTCATTTCTGCTGTCTGTATTTGAAATTCTAATTTATGTTTGAGCAATAAAAAATGAGAAACACTCATTGGAACTGTGCCGTGTCTTGTTATAAGCACTGTCCTGCAGCGCCCCTTGCTGGTGGTAGGGTTTGTGGTGAAAGCAAGTATATCATATGCAAACATAAAGACAAAGTGTCTCGGCATTTATTTAAAGAGGCCTCATGCTGTTTCAAAAGCTGTTTTCCAGTCATCACTCTCTAGGATGTGACCGTTGCGACTGATGTTTCAAAGGTCATGCCATCAATGACCGTCAATGGAATGTCCATGGCATGAAAAAACATGAGCTATGCAGGATTCAGGCAGCAGAGAGGGAGTCCTGATAATACTTCTCCATGGCTTTGCGTTTTGGTGGAAGAGGTGTGTAAGATGGACCACAATTACCGCTGAATGTTACAGCAATAAAATGACCCACAGGCAGGTTTGGCGTGTGTAACAGATGAGGCCTTTTATTTACCCATATTCAGGAGGACATGGAATCACCCAGCATCAGACCAGCAACACTCAAGCTGTTAAAATGGTTAAAATCCTAGCCTCTCAGCTAATAGTAGTGCCTCCTAGCTCCTCATCTAGGCTGTTGGTTTTAGTGTTTGTGGAGATGTGACACAGTTGATATGAAGCAACATCATAATCTTTCCAATGAGTATCAACTTAGTTTAGGTTTAGTATTAGCTGCCACGACACGCTGACACTACCAGTGTTTGAAGGAAGGTGATAGTGAGTACGTTTGGGGGTCTAGTCATGTCATCCAGACTGACATATTCATTGTGCTGCAGTCACATTTCAGTCAGACAAATATGCTTCCACAGAGAAAGTAAATAGAACAAAGAATATAATAATTTAGTTTGGAGCGGTTCCGACACCTCCTGCATTTGTCACATGAGTGTCTGTTTAACACAGTTTCTGCCTGGAGGGTGAGTTCAGCATAATGTTCGGATAAGCTTGACGAGAGGGCAACACCTCCATGTTTGAACACTAAGCACATGCAAGACTTTATTCTGCTCTTTGTCCCTCAAAGGCCTCAGGTAGCCAATATTAAATAAGTTATTAAAAGTGTGAAAATGATTCTACAACCAGTTTAATTTAGATGTCTTCTGATGGCCGGTGCTTACAGTCAGTCCACAAAGAAACACCGTCACACTCACCAGAAACAGTCCGCCAGCAGTTTCATGCATTCATGTTTGCTTGCAATGAACAGATGTGTTGAGGTTGTGTGCAGTATGTGTAAATAAGGAGTTCTGAATTATGTTTCATATGAAAGGTATTACATGTCTAATTAGGTAATCTAAAAAAAATGGTAAGAGAACTGCAATTTCCCATAACCCGGGCGGACAAAAAGCTAGAGACTACAGTGGGTTTCAAACTGATGAAGGAATCTTACTAATAAATATTCATTTGAGCTGATGTAAAACATTCTGTACAGTGTGTACTGTCTATATCAATAACAATGTTCATTCATTATATAGATTATGTACTTACAGTTATCCTGTGAATGTCATGTGAACTCAGCCAACTGGTGAGTCCTGTTCTTGACTAAACAGTCTGAGTCTGTGACTCAGAACTTTCCAGACTATAAAAACTGAGGTGGATTCCGAGGAGATTTTGTTTTCTTCTGCATCAGTGAAGAGAAGGTTTGCCGTCATCCAGACATGGGTCCTCTGAGATTCACCCTACTGGCCTGTGAGTAGTCTGATGTGTTCACCTGCAGCTTTACATGGAGGTGATATTGAATTGGCTGAATTAACTGGTAAAACTAGCTAGTTTTTACATTCAGAACTCCATTTAAGAAATTAGTGTTTTACTGGATATGTTTCTGATGTGTTCTCTCCCAAATAACGGACCCAGCCCTTTATGGGGCAAAGAACCATATTTGGTATTTTAAATTGCGTCCCTGTGTCACATAGTGAGGTTTAGAAGCATGTGGTTTTCACTCTGCCAATCAGAGAAGATCAAGGCAACATTCTCAGGTCAAATCAGAGTCAACTGTGGTCTGCAAGGTCCACCTCTGCACCAACGCTGAGCATAACTGCTTTATTAGGTATGAAGAAGAGACCTTATGTTGTCTAATGTGATAATGTGTATGTTGACAAGTGCCTGAATCAGCACTTATGTTCTAATTCACAAAAGCAAAAAAGTCTTCTTATGCCCTACAATAACTCTCTAGGGTTGAAATGTTGAAGTTCCAAGTATTTCAATGAGTGCCCTATAAAGGGTTAAGGGGTCATAGTCCAAAGGTGTCGTGTGTAGATTTTAAGGCTGAATGAAAGCTATGACAACATAAAACAAGGTGAATATCTTCACTAGAAGTACTTTATTCTACAATCTGGTCTGACTTTAGTTTAGTTTTGATTCATTGGACTTTGCATTGATGTGGTGATTATAATTATAATAATGTTGCTGTGTTAGAACCATGAAATAAAACATGGAAAGAGTTAAAGATGAGAAGAAAACTGTCTCTGTGTGTTACAGTGCTGGCTGTTGGACTCATAGCTGCAGTTTCCTCAGAGTCCTCAGAGTCATCTGAAGAGGAAGAAGAAGGAGAAAGAAGAGGAGGAGAAGAAGGAGAAGAAGAAGAAGAAGAAGAAGAAGAAGAAGCGACTGCTTCTGCATTGACGTGAGGATGTTTTTACAGTTGATCCGTCACCTTCCTTTTCTTCTTCAGTCTATCTTCCTCACATTTTCTCTTCATGTAATAATTGTGGTTCTGGAAACCATCACCAACACCGCGACAACAGACACGAACCAACAAAGAGCAGACAGACTGACTCTTTGTCTCTGTGTCTCTATGTTTTTCAGGCCTTCTTCACATCACAACCAAAACGAGACCAACATCTTGGCACCTCCCGCACCAACCAACTCAAGCCTCACCCCCCTGTAACGCATCAAATGCTCCTAAATCTGAATCCAACGTGACCACACTACAGGGGTGCCTGTCTGTTCATTTTATTCAGAGGCTTCTTTTGCTTGCAGGAGATGCATTAAATTTAGTCTCTGTCTAGAAATACAAATTCACCTTAACAAGAAATTAAAAGAAAAAAACCCAAAACACTCTCACTGCATCTGTGCTGTCTGTGTGTAAAACCACTGCTCTGTAGCACCCCTGCTGTGTGAATGATTTGCTAGCCTAGTAGCTCCTCCTAGCTTACTAGCCTCCAAGCTAATAGTACCTCTTCCTAGCTTCCTAGCCTCCAGGCTAATAGTAGCTCTTCTTAGCTTCCAAGCTAATCCTACTCCTTGCTCCTTGCCTAGCTGCTTATAAGACTGTTGGTTTTAGTGTTTGTGGAGATGTCACCTTTTGTTGCTGCTACAGTTATTTCTTGCTCCTCTGGGCCTCAAACCCCTCAAATGACTGACTGACATTCATTGTATACATAAAATCATGTTGTGTGGAGTCATTCCGACACCTCCTGCGTTCTTCACATATTAGCTGAATGTCGGTTTAGTGTTTAGTATTTGTGTTGGAAAAGCTTGAGGGAAGGGCGACGCTAAGCAAAGAGAGAGAGAGAGATGAAAGGTTAGTTTTTTCTTATGCATTTAGTGTGACAACAATTCAGATGTAACAGTAACACGTTCAGTGTTCCTGTTATGAAGTTATTTTCCCCCATGGAGGATGAAAATGACAACATTCATTAAGAAATAAACAGTGTGAATACAAGTTGAAATGTATACAGAAATAAACACATACAAACAATATACTGTATGTTGTTTAATTCAATTTAAAACTCTAACAATACCTAAAGCTGCAAAAAGAACAAATAATACAATTTTTTTAAGATAATAGAGGACAATCCTTTAGTTTATGCCACAACAAATGATTATAATGTTGCTTGTAATCATTCACTCAATTAACTAATTAGAAAAAAAAAAAAAAAAAAACATGTTTCCGCCCGGTTTCGAACCGGGGACCTTTCGCGTGTGAGGCGAACGTGATAACCACTACACTACGGAAACCGCTGACAAACACGACGACTGTTATCTAGATATATCGCAGTTTGTAACCCAGTCCTCAGCTTGTTTTGCTAAACAGCGCTTCAAATGTCTCAACAGTCCACTCTCCGTCGATTTATTTTTATCACTGCAGATAAACCTGAACCCAGGTGTTTTACAACGTGCGTTTTCTGCAGCCTAAATACTTTTACACACTCTCTCCGGTTCAACCTGCGCTCCCTGTCCGTCTGGTTCTTACAGCGTCTGGGCGTGCCGCCAGTAGGAAGCTCCTTATATGGGCAGCAGGACGTCCGCTGCAGCGACAGGAAGGACCATATTTGGGCTGAAGCGGTGTTGTTTTTTTCCTGCGGGGATCTGGCCTCGCTGCCAGTGGCACGCACACACACGTACACAGACTGGTGTTTCTATGCTTGTGAGGACCCTTTCATTCAAATCAATGGCCAACATGGACCCACATCGTCAGTGTTTCGCCACAGTTTGGTCCCCACAATCTACTAAAGACAGAAACACACACACAGGGAGGATTTGCTGCTGACTAAAATCCACAGGATGAACCTTTTATTGTCTCTTTTATCAGACACTGTAAATGCAAATAAAGATTTTAATTGAACTTCCTGCAGGACAGATATGGTGTTGTGTAACGTCTGAAATAAAAGCAGCGTCAGGATTTAGACGCTTTATTCTTTAAGAGCCGACCAACACAAACTTCACTCACCTGTAAGGAATTAAACGCTCCCAAATCTCATCAATCAATCATTTTATTCTGACGCCTCTTTAGGAAAATGTGACTCTGTCTAGACACTGAAACTCATCTTTGAAAAATTAAAAAAAAGTTCATCAGAGCTTCCTAGCCTCCTAGCTAACAGTAGCTCTTCCTAGCTTATAGTAGTTCTTCCTAGATTCCTAGCCTCCCAGCTAGTAGCTCCTCCTGTCTGCATTAACATGTTCATCTTGTTGTGTAAAGTCTGAAATAAAAGCAGCGTCAGGATTTGGACATTTTATTCTTTAAAGAGGAAACATGTAAAAAAGCAGTGAGCTGCATGTAAACATACAAACATCCCAGAACCTACTCAGTAGGCAAAACATATGTACATGTAAACATTATGTACAGACCCTCAAACACTCTCACACATGAAAATAAAAAGTCTGCTTCATGTTAAGAGAGCATCAGTCTGAGGTCAGAGGTCAGAGGTCATGGTGGGTCAGGGGGACTTCCTGTCCGTCAACAGAGCTCTGGCTGAGAACTCCCCATTGGAGAGGAGCAGGAGGAGGAGTGGAAGTGTGGGGACGGCGAGGAGGTGTAGACGTGTGACAGCGTGGAGGAGGAGGAGGTGAAGCAGGAGGAGGAGGAAGAGGAAGAGGAGGAGCTGTGAGCGGGCGAGCACGTGGTAATGTTCTTGTCAGCCTTGCGCTCCCGCTGCCTCTGGTGGATCTTGGTGTGCCTCTTACGCTCGTCACTTCGGGCAAACTTGCGACCGCACTCGGTGCAGGCAAACGGTTTCTCCCCGGTGTGCGTGCGGATGTGCGTGGTCAGGTGGTCACTGCGGCTGAAGCTGCGCATGCAAATGCGACACTGAAACGGCTTCTGGCCCGTATGCACCCGCACATGGCGGGTGAGCTCGTCAGAGCGGGAGAAACGGCGGTCGCAGCCGTCGGCTGGACAGGCGTATGGCCGCTCATGCGACGGCGTCTTGCACTGTCGGCCTGCTGGTGACTTCCTGGGCTTGCTGGACCTGGTGAGCTGATAGGCGGAGCCTGGCGGCTGGATCTGTGAGGAAAAGGCCTTGATGGTGGAGAGTGGCGTGAGCGGAGGCTGCTGTGCCTTCTGGTCCTGGTTCTGGTTATGGCCAAGCTCGCCGGAGGCTGGAGGCTGTGCATGTGTCAGGAGGTAGTCAGGAAGCATTGGTACGCCCAAGGAGGACTGCTGGAGGCCCAGTCTGGAGGAGGGGTAGGCAGGAGGGGGGCCCTGCGGCTGGAAGGTTGGCTGGGAGTCGGCCAGGGGGAGGAGCTGGTCAGACCCAGCAGCGGAGGTGTACGTTGGGGTCGCAGAGAAGACGGAGGAGACGTTGGCAGAGCTGAAGTTCAGCTGGGATGAGGAAGAGGATGATGATGATGTGTCCGATGATGAAGAGCTGGAGAAGCTACAGGAAGCAGGGGGCTGAGTCGCCACGCTGACCAACAGGCTGAGCAGAGGCTCTGCCCACAGACCACTGCCGCTGCATGGGGCCGAGGTGGAAGGCTCGAAAGTGAAGCGGCCACTATAGGCCAGAGAGGGGAGGCGGGGGGTGAGAGGGGGGAGGCTCTGCAGGTCTGGGAGGTCTAATAGAGCATCTAAAAGAGAAGAAGAAGAGGTAAATGACACCTGATACAGAAAAACAGGGAGTTATATTCAAACATTTAAGCATTAATTCTTTCATTAATGATTATAAGTTAGTGTCAATGCATTCAATAAATCACATTTAAATTCCGTGTCTCTAAAAACTGCCTATTTACACTTTTACTATATTGAATTATTAATTATTCGTCACATTCTCACCTCCGTACTCCCCGGGCTCTCCGCCCAGCAGCCCGGCTCCTTCCAGCAGGGAGCCTCCGGCCGCGGCGTTCTGCAGCAACATGGTCAGCTCCTCCAGCTTCGAGTATCCGTCCAGCGGGGAGAGCGGCGGCTGCATGCAGGACAGCGGGTCTGAGATCTGCAGGGCGGACAGGAGCAGCTCCGCTTTGGTCGCTGCCATGTCTCTGGAGGAAGAGGAGTCAGAGGCTGCGGTGGTGGATGCCGAGCTCAGCCGCTCCGGGAGCTGATCCTGCGGGGGGACGGGGACGGACTCCGCTCCTGAAGCCCGGGGGGAGCCGGACTGCTGCTGCTTCTGCTGGGGCCGGTGCTGCTCGGAGGAAGCCAAGGCTGGAGGCTGAAGAGCTCCGGGGGGGTTCAGACAGATGTTGGTGGGAGACACGGAGCTGCTGCGTCATCAGAGAAAGTAAACAACTCCAGGTGTTTGTTTCCGGTCGCGCGGGCGGTCAGTGTGTGTTCACGTGCCGACGCTCACAACTTGAACTTGAGTTCTGTCAAGTCCTCAATGAGGATTCCCGGCTTTATAAAGACTCCTACATGACGTACGTTCCCAAATATGGCAGGGAGGAAGCCCATATTTGGTCAGAGAGGTGAGCGCGCAGACACGGCGACCGCTGTCTCCGCGCTTCCTCAGGACGTCCCGGTTCACTCTGGACCTGCACCCTGGTCCGTGCGGCTCATGCGTCCCGTCCCGCCTTGCCGAACCCGGAACGCGGCGGCCACGCAGGCGAGGCGCGCGGCCATAGCCGGAAACCCCCGGAGACACGTCACAGGCCTACGTCACATGGAGATCTTCCAGCTGCGTCATCGCTTCCTTCCTGCCTTATATGGGCGTTTTCCTGTCAGACTGCGCTGCACAAACACAAGAGACAGAGGAGGACGTTGGAGAATGAAATAAAAGGTTTCATGTGTTTCACAGAACTGAAAACACAGACACACACAGAACATTATAAATATGTGATATTATTAATATTATAAACTAATCTGGCACTGCTGCAACCCAGTTGCCATGCAACAACTGTTTAAATTGGTGGTTGGGGCAGAGTGAAGCATCTAAATCTCAAAAGTCATCCATAAATTACTTTAAAAAGCAGAAAGAAAACATTGTCACATTTATGGGGTTAGAGTCAGAAAGTCTGAGGCTGTGGTTGTAAGCGAGTTCCTTCCCCAAGAGAAGGAGTTTGATTTCCAACCCTCAACTGGACTGGTAGAGACGAATGGTGAATACAAGGAGGTTCCTCAGTAGGGTGGCTGAGCTCAGACACACATCATGCTGAGGATTTCTCCAGGTTTCCTTCCTTTGGAGGTTTACAGGTGAAATGAGAGGAGACCCCGAATTCATGGAGGGATTTTATATCTCATCTGGCCTGGGAATGCCTTTGGATCCATCTGGAAGAAGTGGAAAGTGTCACTAGAGACAGGGATGTCTGGAATCCCAGATTAAACTGGAGGCCTTAACCAAGTGTTGTCCTAAAGTTGGCCCCCTGTTGATTCCTAAAGTCTTTTCTCGTCTTATCTCTTCTTCTTTTATTTTTGGCAACTATGACGCTAGCTAACCGACTTTAAAACGGGAGACTTCACTGAAGCCTTATACCGATCAAGACATTCCTAGCCTCGCTTGTCCTACATCAGACCAATCAGAAAGCGTTGAACATGTAATAACCAAGTAAACACAGAAACCCTCTTAGTGATTTTTCATTTTTCCAGCCTCTCAAATATGACAACAGACAGAACATGAAGTTCTGTCTGTCTGTCTGTATCATCTAATTTTAAAAGAATCTAATTTAGATTTTTTCCAGTCCAGTTGGTGGCAGTGATCCACCTTGAGGCTTATTTGCCCATCGCTATTAAAAATAAAAGATGAAGAAGAACTCTAGCACACAAGAGAGGTTCATGGGTCTGCACGTAAAATAATAATAATATTTTTTAATAATATTTCTTCAAATGATATAACAGAAAGATAGAACAACAGGAAGAGGAAGAAGAAAGAAGAGAACTTTCTAATTTTGAACAGAGAAATATTTAAAAGATTATAAAAAATATTCATTGTATGAAAAAGATTTGTTACTCATTTTTAAAAATGTTTTAAAAAACTCACCCTAATATAAATTTTATTGCTAAGATGTAAAAGTTAAAGATTAAAATAAAGCAGGAGTTCCTAATAAAGTGGTCAAAGTATATTCTGCTAGTCCTGTATTTACAGTAAAAGTCTAAGCTAAGTAGTAAAAGGTTAATTAATGAATCAATGCATAAACTATTACAGATTTTCATTTTCTAATTGTGTGATGTTTACCTCACAGATCAGCTGCTTTTAGAAGTTTCTCTGGAGGTTCATTTCCACAGGAATACAAAGGAAGCAGTGGCTCCCTGGAGGAAATCAGACAAGAGAGTCTGTTCAGAACCTGCCCGGGAATCCGCAGGTTTTTAAGTGTTTTAAGTATGGATGTGATTCAGAGGCATCAGTCGGTCAATACAGCGGAACATAGCAGATATAAGCTGGTAATAGTTAATTCGGCTGACCGAGAGTCTTTTTATCTGAAAGAAATCGAAGAAGAGCCTCGAAGCAGCTTTAAGTTTGATTTCACCCGACAAACAGCTGTCACGTGATCTTCGGTCGTCCAACATGGCGGATCGTCTGTGTAGCTGTTGCCATGGAGACTCCACACAAACGCACTGCAGCCGAGGTTTTGAGTCGACAGAGTTCCAGTTGTTCTTCCCGGCAGGTAAAACATAATAAATAAATACAATTCACATCTCTCTTAAAAATATAAAACAGCAGAAACGGTAAAGCGTGTAATTAATTTAAAACTACTTTAAAATTAGCCGGAAGACGCTTTTCCGTTGCTAACAAACAGCTAGCTTAACTCCTTAGCTAACTTTAGAGGATTTAAACAACGGAGGTATCGGTCTGCGGATGTTTCCTAACGTTATTAACAAAGCTGTGAATGCAGCTCTTCTCTACGAATCGTTTATCTTAATTACAAATATGACGGCGTGGACACAGTTTCCGATGAGGCTGAAGCTAAAGCTAACCAACATCCGGGTTAGAACCGACCAAATTCTGATCTCTGACAATCGGATTATTTATTTACTTTTTTTTTTTTATGCGATTTAATGCGATTTCTTTGTCACTTTACATAATGAGACAATCTGCTGCTTTGTCTTTGTTTGTAATATGACCCTAATAATAATAATAATAATAATACATTTTCATTTCCCACATAGCAGTGACGTTTGGCCCAGATTTGGCGTGAAGCTGGCAGAGGTGGCATTCAGTCGGCACTGGCATAAGGCATATGAACCGAACATGGCCCAGATGTGGCCAGATTAGGGCCAGCTCTGGTTGTACAGTTTGGCTGAGTTATGGGCCTTATGTGGCCCACATTTTGGATGCCAGATGTGGCCCACTAAAGGACCGTAATTCATTCGTGCATGTGGGACAAGTGCAAGTGGGTTGTGTGGTCCATCACTGGGCCAGACCAGTTTTGCTATGTGGGAGGTAAAGACACTCAAGGACGCCTCGAGAGCGGGTTCTCTACGGGTACTCCGGTTAATTGGTGATTCTAAATTGGCCGTAGGTGTGAATGTGAGTGTGAATGGTTGTCTGTCTCTCTGTGTTAGCCCTGCGATAGACTGGCTCCCTGTCTCGCCCCATGACAGCTGGGATAGGCTCCAGCAGACCCTGCGACCCTTCACAGGAATAAGCGGTTACAGAAGATGAATGAATGAATGAATGAATGAATGAATGAAAGAGTACAGAGCTGCCACGATGAGGTTATCTGTTACTAGGGATGTCCTGATCATTATCAGTTCCGATCCAGGGATTTATAAAATGATTGGATTGAGCCTGAACCTTGGGAGTTTACGAGATCTTCCATAAATCTCAATTCCTCTTCCTTTTCTGTTTTAATGGTGGTTGTCTAGCGTCAAAGCTTCCAAAAATCAAAGAAGAAGAAGGAGAAGAATCCTGTGACTAAACATGTCTGCTGTTTCCTGTGTAAAATGAAGCAGTCAGTAAATAGTTGAATGTGGATGTTTGGTGAGGTTGTAGTAGGAGTTTGACGGTTTGGATTGTTTTAAACGTTGCCACCCAGAATGAGTAACGACCTGAATACTAGAACTCATCCCTCTAAGCTAACCTATGGCAAAAATATGTTTAGATTCATCAGACTTCATCTGAAATATCACAGCAAACAATATCAGAGTTTTCTGCTGCAGTCGAGAATCAGAACAAACCACCAGCAGTGTGAGGAGGAGGAGAGACGATGCCGAAGAAAGGGAAGAAGGATGGCGTGAAGACGGAGGAGGAGAGGCTGGTGCTCCTGCAGCAGAGAGCTCAGGCTGAGGAGGAGATGGCCAAGAAGAAGGAGGAGACGCTCACGTTGTTTCTGAAGGTGACTCAGGACACTTACTGTAAAATCTGTCTTGGTAAAAGTGGACGGAAACTGAGCGGTGGACGTGTCTCTCTGTGTGGACCAGGACAAGCTGCAGAAGGAGCAGAGGAACACGGCGGTGAACCTGCTGAAGCTGGATGAAGGCTGGAGGACGATTCTCCGTCAGACCCGAGACACCGAGCTGAGGAAAGACCTGACTGTTCTGAGGCAGACTTTTGGGAGGCAGCTGGACGACCTGGACAGCGTCATCAAGGTGAGAGCGCTGAACCAGTCTTCACCCATTAACCGTTAACCTGTTGACTTTCTGTGTCGTCTCTCTCTCTCTCCGTCTGTGCTGCAGAAGATGGTGTGTGACCTGGAGGAGGCGGAGCTTCAGGCGGCTCAGGTGCAACAAGCTCACCTGCAGCACGTGGATAGTCTGAGGGCTCAGCAAGACAAACGGCTGGCCAGTCTGCAGGAGCAGTGGGAGATCTGCCTGCAGGACCTCAGCTCCATGTTCACCGATGAGAGGTCAGTCTGAGGAGACACAGCTTCTCCTGCAAGCATCAGAGTGATGCTCCTTCAAATGTTCAGCAGCTTGCTAGCTTTGGTAGCTAAAGCTAATTGATATCATCCAATCACATGACTGGGAGACACATAAAAGACCGAAAAATAACATCTCATCACATCTAATAACATTTTAGTCTTGTCTCATTAATATTTCATCATAGTTTTTATCATAAGATATTAGTTTTAGCTCGTTAACAAAATGAACAGTGATCCACCAAATCCCTGTGTGTTTCCAGGAAGCAGATGCTGGCTCTGTCTCAGCAGCAACGAGTCAAATTGCACAACCAGAAGTTGTTCACAGAGCAGCAAAACAAAGACGACACACTCACAGTCCAGGCGCTGTACGAAGAAAAACTGGCGCTGCATATGAGCGCGCTTGAGGAAGGGGTAGGAGATGAAAACTATTCCTTCTGATCTTTATGTGTCAGACTATGGACTGTAGAAAAAATGAGAGTTTGGATCCAGGGTCTGAGCAATCATCATGATAAGTAGCTAAAATGAAACTTTTGAGACACTAGAACATACATCAACATAATATAAACTGCCTGAAATGTACCTGTCCTGCACTTTAGTGTTTTAGTTTGACCCAAGTCCCTCCCACTAACATGGAGGGGGCTGGGTTTATGACCTCTACTGTAGTCAGACACCAGGGGGAGCTCCACTTCATTTCCAGTGAAGGTGTAATGGCTTCTACTTTATCTTGCAGTCCTGTGTGTCAGATGTTAGGGTCTGCTGAGGCCTATTCCTCTCTCTGTGACAGATGGCAGATCTGAAGACCATCGAGCAGAATGAGCACAGCACTTACCAGGACCAGGAGGCTCTGCAGCAGAACATCCAACGCTCAGAACAGCTGGAAAAGACTGAGTCCGAAATCCAGAAGAAGATCGACGTTTACCTGAAGAAAAACAAGAAGCTGCAGGTCAGAAAACTCTCAGCCCCACATTCAGCTCCTGTCATCATCTTCTAACCATGTTCTTCAGCTGGCGTTAGCATCTGGGTCTCCTACAATAATAGCAACTAACACAACCATAGGGCCCTCTGATTGGTGATCAGCAGACCAATCAGAAGATCAACAAAGCATGTGGCCCCTGAACTGAAATGAGAAAACCCCACAACCTCTGAGAGATTTCCCTTCCATCTCTTTCAGGACAATACCGTCCAGCTGAGGGACCAGCTGACCTCCAGTACAACCGGACAAAACTCGATGGAGAACGACCTGACTGCCGCCAAAAAACAGGTGAACCGGAGGTGTCATGAGCTTCGGGATCAGCTGACCCGGGCTCGCACAGCAGCGAGAAATCAGCTGATCGAGCTCACTGTCCAGAGCGACGCCACTGCTAAGAAGCTGCAAGCCGTCATCGGCAAGGTGAGCTCCCCCTCTGCCGCAGAGTTAGTTTAGATAGTTAGTTCAGATGACAAAAAAACATGTGTCAGAGTCTAAATCATAAAATGGTCGTCAACGTGAACTCTGCTTCTCCACCCGTCGACCCCAGCTCATAAAAATAAGTACAACAGCATACAAAAAGGGCAGAAAAGTGTAGGGTATAAAAGATAAATATATACACAAGAAAGAGAAGCAAAAAGTAAAATAAACTGGAAAGAGAGAGAGATCCAACAAGAGCTATTGCAAGCAGCTGCCGGCCTCGACCAGTGCTGGAAGTAAGATCATCCTCTGCTTCATGTTTCAGGGTGAGAAAGTCCTGAGAGTGGCTGAGATGTGCTGCAAACTGGAGAGGCAGCATGAAAGAGTCTTATCTTCATCATCATTATCACCACCCCACATAGAGGAACAGAACAGAAACACGGCAGCTAAGGTAGCATTCAGCGTCATCCTCTCATTCATAGCAACAACAGGTGGAGTTTTTTTTTTTTACCTTTGACCCAGACTGATTTGCAGGTGTCTGAGTTCCTGGAGCTGCAGCAGCTGATGCAGCGCCTCAACGCCGCCCTGCAGCAACGGGAAGCTCTAAAGAAGCAACAGGAGAGCGTGAGCCGAGAGAACGAGCAGCTCCAACTCCTGCTGCTTCACCACCAGGACGCCCTGGATGGACACGGCGCCTCTCTGGCCGTGACCCGGGCTCCGACCACCACCACTAGCGTCCCGCCATTCGCCGCCAACCAACGGCACGTCGTTGTCGAAGCCGCCCACGCCATCAAACACTCCCTGTGACCTGTTTTCACGTCTGAAATTCATCTCCAGCTCCTGGTCAATGTTGTTTGCCATGGTGACGGGTTTGTTTATTTCTCTGATAGAATTATTTATTCATTAATTCACCTGTTTAATTCTATGAAACATAAAAATAAAAATACTGAGACGATAATTAAACTCAAACTGTAATTAATACAAACGCAGAGCAGCAATTTCCACGCCGTAGTGTTTTATTGTTACGTCTTTGGTAGAGTGAATGAAAATGTTATTCACCACGAGAAGAAAAAAATAAGAAGAAAAAAAGCTGGAGGATGCGGGCATCGATCCCGCTACCTCTCGCATGCTAAGCGAGCGCTCTACCATTTGAGCTAATCCCCCGGTAACGACACTGTCTTCGTGAGCCGGTTATTTAGAGGCGTAGTCACACCGCTAAGATCTAACCGTTAATAATAAAACTAAACGGAATAGAGGCAAAAATAGAAACCACGGAACAAGTCAGAGGATAATCCTGGAGGTCTAACATCACTTACCAGCATTTCAAACTCAAGATTTACTGCGCAACCTACTTTTAGCCTACCTTTTATACCTTCAGCGAATGACAAATATAAATGATTCATAACGTAAATCATTAAATTTTAGTTTTTTAATTCTCCCGGAAACGACTAAATCAGTTATCTGGTCGCCCATGTCTTTGTGGCCGAAAGTCGGTCTCTAGTGGACGTCCCATAACACAAAAACAAACTCTTCTTCAGTTCAATAACAAACGGATTGAGCCCTTTTTAGCTCTCTGACTGGTGTCCAGCAGACCAACCAGAAGATGACTGGATGTGACGGTAGAAGCACCATGTAATGACCCCTAGAGCAGAGGTCTTCAACAGGGGGTCCGCGACCCCTAGGGGGTCCGCGGAGGTACTGCAGGGGGGTCGCGAAAATGTTTTGATTGATTAGACATTTTTTTATATTCACCTCCACAATTTTTTTTAAACACACATGAAGTTCTTTTTAAATGTTATACAGCTTGGGGATTATGGGGAAAAGAATCAAGGCTCTAACTATTATATAACATATATTTATGGGCGATTTCCTGATAGTAGTGATCATAAACGGCAACAGAGTCAACCATCTTGATGTAAATAAACGATCTATGCTGCTGTGCCACTCACGAGGCCGTATGTGACACACTCTGTCAGGTTCCCCGTGAGCTCATTCATGCTAGTAGCTGGCAGCTGTTTTGAAGAGAGAAATGAAAAAATGGATCGATTTTTAACACGCCAAAAAAAAGATATCACAAGCACAGCAACAGCCTCCACCTCATGAATATATTAACCTGTTTGTTATTTTAATATCTTAGTATTGAATGCAGAACAACAAGGTACATTTCTACAAGGCACTATAGGACCGGTTTAATATAAAACACAATTTTATACAATATATATATATAAGTAGGGGGTCCCCGCTCCATCTCTCCATCAGATTGGGGGTCCTTGGCCTGGAAAACGTTGAAGACCCCTGCCCTAGAGGACCGGGACCCACTGCACCGGTGGGAGGTGGAGGGGACGTTGTGGGGACATTTTGTCTGCACCTCTCTAGGTTCACTTTTAGCTGCATCACGTCAGTGGCTCGGTCCTCACAGAGACTGGAACACCGGCGTGTGTGTGGAGCAGCCGCGTGCCGACCCGTCTGAGCTTTGTTCTATTTCTGCAGGACACAGTCATGGTCTTATTAAAGCAGGTGAAAGCAGCTGGAACTTTCCGCCAGCTGAGGGTGTGTTGTCGGTGGATGTGTATATATAAGGAGCAGGCGGGACACTGGGGGACACACGCAGACTGAAACCAGACTTCCAGCATGTTGTGTTCCAGCGTCTTCCAGCCGTCCCCCGTCGCCATGAGCCCCTTCCTGGACCTGCACTGGCCCGTCCGCAGCCTGTGGCCCGACACCCGACCGCTCGTCTTCCACATGGAGCAGGAGATGATCCGCCACATGCAGGAGATGCGTCACAGCATGGAGTACATGGAGAGGCTGCACCAGAAGATCTTTGAGGAGATCGACCACACCACCTCCTCCTCCTCCTTCAAACCTATCGCCTTCCAGGAGCTGGGGAGGGACGGTGACAGCTTTGCCCTCAGCCTGGACACGAAGGAGTTCTGCCCGGAGGAGCTGTCCGTCAAACAGGTGGGCAGGAAGCTGAGGGTGAGCGGGAGGACGGAGAAGAAGCAGGAGAATGGGAAGGGCTCGTTCTCCTACCGGTGTCAGGAGTTCAGGCAGGAGTTCGACCTGCCGGACGGCGTCGACCCCGAGGCCGTCACTTGCTCGCTGGTGGGCGGTCGGCTACAGATCCAGGCGCCCCGAGAGAGAGCACTGCCCGATGGGAAGGAGAGGATCGTCCCCATTAGCGTCACCTCTGCCCCAGCCATCACCTCCTCCTCCTCCTCTCCCGCCCCTTCCTCCTCCAGTGGGGGAGCAGACGGGAGTAACCCAGCTGAGAACAAGTGACGCATCTCAATATTTCACTTATCTTTGTTGTATTGATGGACGCCGGTGTTCTTCACCTGAACTTTGACTTTCATGTAGAGTAGTTTATTTTCTCATTAAACCTTTTCTTAATTATATTAAGATATATTATTATTATTAATATATTATTTTTAAAACAACACCAGAGTGAAGCTTCTAATCTTTTCACCCATCTCTGGACAGACAGCAAGTTGATGTTTTTAATTCTTTATTTAAACTCTAAAGTCTGAAAGAAGAAACATTTGTGAAACTAATTATTTCAAATTTTGTGTTACATTTAGGAGCAGCTTGTAGGGAAAAGTTCTCCTGTAAAAAAAAAGTGACTTTAAAACTTTTTCTCCCTTTTAAACTGCAATAAATAACTGAACATATTTTTCTGTTGCTCTGTCATTGTTGATGAAAACAAATATTTGGTCTAAAATGAATCAATCAAATCTTTAATTCAAGTATAAAAGTAGTTCACCTGCAGGTTGACTTTTATGTAAACTATTCAGAAGTATTTATTATTATTATTATTTATTTATATTTTTTAAACTTTCCTTAATTACAAAAACAACAGAGTGAAGCTTCTCGCATTTTCACCCATCTCTAGACAGACAGGAAGTTTCTGTTTTTAATTCTTTAAAGTCTGAAAGAAAAAAACAGCT
The DNA here is from genome assembly GCF_963514085.1 of Chelon labrosus. Classification (NCBI taxonomy): domain Eukaryota; kingdom Metazoa; phylum Chordata; class Actinopteri; order Mugiliformes; family Mugilidae; genus Chelon; species Chelon labrosus. The sequence continues at coordinate 15,742,498 of NC_140350.1, read as the reverse complement.
GCTTCAAAACAAATGCGGTCAAAGACACATTTGTGAAACTAATTATTTTATATTTTGTTTGTTTGTTTTATCTCTGCTAACATTAAAGAGCTAAGTTGTGCAAAAATTGTGACTTTGACTTTCTTTTAAATTGTACTAAATACATAATATAATTTCCCGTTGTTCAAACAAAATATGTCTTTGATGTTCTTCCTCATTTTAAACTAATGAGCCAAATTTAATCAAATTTATCATCTAATGACCTGAAGTCAGAGGAAGCTGCTACTACTACTCCGCTAAGCTCGACTAATTAACTTTTAGCATTGCAAGTTACTTGTTTTTCCTATAAAACTAAGCTTAGTGTGCACATTAACTTGAGCCAGCAGCACTGATTACAGGCAGCTGCTTTTATGATAATGAAGCTAATTTATTATCTACTGATGTAAACCTCGAGTCTTTTATGTTTAACCCAAGTGATGACAATAAACACAGGACACCAGTTTATCTCTTTCTTTGTAAAATAATTCTCAATAAACTTAATTTATTCACAAACCGTTTTTTTTTTTTCTTTTTCAAATTACCATGTGGTCGTTGTTGTTTTGTGTTATTGAAATCACATACAATAAAAAACATTTCTAAAAGACGAGATGTCCGAGACTCTCCGCTAACTCTGTACACGACGGCTCCTCCTCCTTGTTTTTTTTTTTTATTTTATTTTTCAGACATCAGATTAGAAATATTAAGAAAAAACTGCAGAAAAAAAGAACCAAAAGGACTAAAAACTGAACAGCTACAGAACACGTTTCCTCTTCGTTAAGTTTTCCATTTTTTTCCTCCTTTTTAACATTTGGATTTACAGAATAATAGAATATGTTCAGTTAAGGCTTATGTTGCATGTTATGGAGCGAAACAAACCAACAGACCAGGTGGACGGGACGTGTGTGTGTGAAGTGGTTTACGGGGACACTGAGTGCACGATGGTTTACGGGGACACTGAGTGCGTGATGGTTTACGGGGACACTGAGTGCATAATGGTTTACGGGGACACAGAGTTCATGGTGGTTTACTGGACGTTTTCTTTGAATTTAACTTTTCATTCATGAATTTGGGTGAACTAAGCCTTCAACTTTTTGACTGCTATTTTAGCAAATTCAATATTTCCTTAAAGGAGCAGTTCAACATTGTGGCTTATTCACTTAGCCCAAATGCTAACATCACAACCAATGACCTGAATATAGCCAGCTGCTGCCATACTAGCTGAAGCTAATTTGCACACTTCTTCTTTCCTGTATTTGGAAAACTGATCCGATGCTCCAACATATTAATGTTTGATTGCAGCAGCTACTACTACTTTGCTAAGCTAACCCAATTAGCCTTTAGCATTACAAGCACTTACTTCTTTCTTTATGAAATTAAGATTTGCTTCAGCTGCTAGATCAATAATTGAATATGCGAAAGCATCAGATCACCTTCTCAAATACAAGAAACAAGAAATGCATAAATTAGCTATAGCTAGCGTCAGCCTGTTTACAGCCAGCTTCTGAGCTATATTAGTCATTATCTTCATTATCTCTGGAGTCATCAACTTTCTGACTGCTCTTTTAGAAACTTTAATCTTTCCTTAAAGGAGCAGTTCAACATTTTGGATTATTGACTTAGCTTGAATGCTAACATTGATCACCAGACATCAACACTTTCAAAGAAGCTACTCCAATAACACAAAATAAATTCCCAATATCATAATCTGAGTTTAAATGGTAAATTGTGAACACAGCATTAAGACCTCATCTGACAAACCTGTGGAAGACTCTTTTTGTTTCTGTTTAAGCTAACGCCAGCATCCATTTTTAATAAATATCATGGGTTAACATCATCTTTGTCCTCCACAATAAAGAAAATGCAATCATATTTCCCAAAATGCTGAACTGTTCCTTTAAGAGTCAGCCACAGCTTTTTCATCAACATGACAGAAAACTGACTGAAACACTACCCCATAGAGGTATACAGCAGGTACTACAGAAACTGAGAAACAGAAACAGATGTGAAATGATAAAATCTTAACTTTGTCCTCTGAAAATAACAGAAAGACTACAGAGACTCTTTAGGTGCAGACTCTACAACCCACATGTCCTTAATTTTCTTCCTCATTTAAGCTAATGAGCCAAATATAATCAAGAGAATCAACTGATGACCTGAAGTCAGAGGCAGAAGCTACAACAATTTTACAAAGCTCTGCTAATTAGTCTTTGACATTGCAGTTCATTTGGTGTTACTTTTTTTCTTATGAAATTAACATTAGTGTGTAAACTAAGTTTAGCTTGGCAGCACTCTGGATACAGCCAGCTGCTGAGCTATGGTAGCTGAAGGTAATTTACACACTTCTTCTTTCAGGTTTTTAAACTGTTCTGATGCTGAAACATATCAATGAACAATTGCAGCAGCCACCGCTACTTTGCTAAGCTTGACTAATTAGCGTTTAGCATTGGTACATTAATTTGTTGAAGAAACAAAGCACATTTTTTAGGATGAAGTGTGTAAATTAGCTTAGCTTAGCTCAGCAGCTAGCTGTAACTAGCCTGTATATTACAAACCTCAGTGGCATAATGACTGCATTTAGAGGGCAGAACACATTTCCCCTCTTTTTACTCAGTGGATTTGCTGCTTTTAAACAAATATCCAAACATGTAACAGTTAAAGTTTCATTAATATCCACTGACATTTTCTCATCATACTCGTTACTGAATCCTTTTTGATGTATTCAGGGACATTTCTGTTACTGTTTACATGTTGATTGTCTCCTGGGTTTATGTTTCAATCGTACTTCTGAAACCGTTTGACAAAAATAAATAAAATCTGTTGCGATGGGCGATCTCACTCAAACAACTGAAAACAAAATGGCTGCAAATGTACTTCTGTTTCTGTTGAAATCTTGTTTTCAGTTCACACTTGGTGTTGCCGTCCAGCTTCAGTCAGACTGAACCCAGAATTTAAAAACGCTGCTTGTCTGTTTTCAGTGTTTCACTAAAGATGACTAATCGATCAGCAACTGGAAGCGCTGGAAGATCTTTTCCTAGAATGAAACTAGTTTCAAATCATATTTGATCATGAATCACAGTAAAAGTAGTTGTTGTAAGAAGTCTGAAACAAAAACAATGTGGATTTTATTTCTTTCGGTTTGGCGCCCCCTGGTGGCCAGATGCAGTATATGACAGGACCTAACCACCACTAATGTGCTAATGTTTCTGATCAGTTGGTTATTGATTAGCTATCAAACGTGTTCTTCAGTGATGGTTAAAGTTTTAAATACACAAACGAAAAGTCACAATCTGGATTTAATCTCGACACAGGTCACATGACCACCAGGGGTGACACACACGCACACACACACGCACACACGCACACAGTGTTTGTTCAGCGACAGGTGAGCAGCAGGAATGTGCAAACACTCAGGTGAACAACAGCATCAGTGACTACCTGCCTGCAGTGACGTCTGACAGGACGACATCGCCAAACAGCAGCAACCCTGAATGCATCACCACGCCGAGGTCACGTGACTGGTTCGTATTAAGTTTCGACAGACGCTGTGAATTATCCTGAACAAGTCCAACAGCTAAAGTCGTGAACAGTTCATCGTGACTTTACGATTAACAATTTTAATCTTTGTGGTTAAAACTTTTCACGGTGTCAAGTTTTGTCCCTTTGGAATCAGATTTAATTATTTTTTAATTTATTTTTAAGACTGAAACTTTCAGAATATAATAATAATAATAATAATTCTCATTTAAATTGATATTGACTGATATTTTTCTTCTTTTAACGTTCACTTTTAAGTTTTAAGGTCATTAGTCGAAGCACTTCAGTTTTTTTTTGATGATGATCGCTGAAAGAGATTAGATCTGTAATTTATTTTTGGGTAGCTTTGATGTCAGTCAACCGCCACTAAAACAGAAGGAGAAGTTTTGATGTGACAGGGTTGTGGTTTCGTTTTTTGTCAGACCTAAAGTTATTTCTAATCGGCAAAGCGCCTGGCGGCGTGATGCTGCGGTTTCAGGCGGCGCTGCAGCGAGCGGACGCCTCGTCAGACGTCAAGGTTTCACAGAGACTCAGCAGCTTGTGTTGGAAGACACCGGGACCGTCGAGTGGGGGGCCCGGCTGAGGCTGCTGGTAGTCACATCATCACTGTCGTCATCAAACAGCTCATCCCATGAGAAGGTGTTGTTCCTGAGAGCCTTGCTGATTGGTGGCAAGGAGGCGGTGTAGAGATGATGGCGGTCCATGGGTAGGGGGTGAGTGGAGGGGGGTGGGTCACATAATTTAAAAATAAAACTGAACAGAGAACAGCCTTCATTTACAAATACCTTAATTTTCTTCTATTAAGTTCAAGTCCAGTTCTGTACAGTCCCTCTCAAACACCGCCTGCTGCGCTGCCGCCTCGCGCTCCACCGTCTCCTCCTCCCGCTCGTCGTCATCCTCGTCACACTCCTCGTCACTCTCGCTCAGGGGCCCAATGCTGGTCCTGCCCAGGCACTCGGCCGGCGAGCAGGAGCCCCGGAAGTCGCCCATGAAGGGCTCCATGCCCATGAAGATGTCGCCGCCGCAGGCCAGCCTGCTGCCGCTGCGCTCTAGACACTGTGGGTCAATGCTGCGAGTCTGAATGGATGACAGGAAGAGACGAGAGGATTTTAAACATGGAGTCCAGGAAAGCAGAAATAATTTACAGCTAATTTAGCAGTATAGCAGTAAAGTATTTAGCATTGTAACTTAATTTTGTGAGACACTTCACAAATTTTACATTTTTCCTCCAAACATCAAACCAGAACCAGTTCCTCCATCACAAACTTGAAGGAGACGTCACTTTACCGACTCAAACCGACCACATGGATAAAAAGCTGTGGATTTCTGATGTACCTGTGTCATCTTGGTGAAATCGAGGACCGGTCGGGCGCAGGGTCTGTCGGGGTCGCGTCTCCTCTTCAGACCCGGTTTGAGCAGCAGCAGGTCACAGGGCTGCGAGTGGCAGCGTGGCAGCTGCGGCGGGAGGCTGCGGCGCAGAGACGAGGGTGTGCTGCAGGCTGAGGAGGGCGAGACAGGTACTGGGACCCCTGCCGTTATTCCTGCCACGGCTGTGCAGCAGCCCGGCGGAGGCGCCATCGCACCCGCCACAGCTTGGCTCGGCACCGGAGGCGGGGGGAGGAAGGTGGAGGCGGCGGAGTCTCTGATTAGCACAGGGGAGAGTGAGAAACGCCTCTGAGGAGGGGGAGGCGGGTGGAGGGGGGAAGGAGAGGAAGAGCAAGAGGAGGGGGAGGGGAAGAAGCAGCAGCAGGCTCCACCCCCTGCCGCCGCCTCGCTGGGGTCCCAGGGGAAGCTCCAGGGAAGTGGGGAGTCCGGCGACAACGCCAGGCTGAAGAAGGTTGGGCTGGACGAGGAGTGCAGTGATGAGTTTAGGGAGGAGCTGGGAGCGCGGAGAGGACAGGCACCTCCTCCCCCCGTAGCTCCGCCACCCAGCCCCCCTCCTGTGGCACCTCCCCCAGCTCCTCCATGGCACTGTTGCCGACTGACGGGAGTCCAGACCCGTGAGGCGCTGGGCCGCCAGGTGTACCGGCAGCGCGACAAGTCCTCGGGCACCGACAGTGAGCGGCAGTGCCGTTTGGGGGGCGGGGGAGGAGGGGGAGGGAGCCCAGGGCCAGGGGGTGCCGCCGCGGCTCCAGGGAGGGACGACTCGGACGCTGAAGTGCTGGGCGCCAGGGGCCGGTGCTGCTGGTGCTGCTGAGAGGGGGCCCCATCCAGGGGGTCGCCTCCCTCTTGCAGGTGAGCATCTGGGGGCACCAGGGGCACGGGGCCCGGAGGGAAACTAGAGCTCAGCAACCCTCCCTGCAGGCCAGACTTGGAGGGAGGGCAGAGCTGCCAGTAGCTGCTCTCTGAGAGGACATAGAGAAGAATGAGGATTAAAGTTGTCTCAGGAGAGGACAGGTAACGCTTAATGACTCTGAGACACTCACCAGGCATCAAGCCATCTGGGGGCCAGCACTCTGCGAGGGTTTTGGGGTCCAGCAGGGACTGAAAGTTAAATCCAATAAGTCTTCAAACAAATCCATTATTACACAGGACTGTCAAACATTAACTGCCTGAAGAGGAGCTGCACGTTCCTCCAGGTGTCCACTAGATGGTGCAGTAGGTGTCCACAGCTCCACCAGGCTTGTTAGCAGAACATGTTATACTCATGTTTCATTTGTTTTTAGGAAGAATTCAGACAGATGGAGGCGTCACACAACTGATTAACAGTAATTAGTAGTAGAACAGTAAAATAGTGAATTTGTTAAATCTACTAAAACCACTGTACTTCCATCTATGCTGCTCAAAATACGACTCAATTCATGAAATTATTGAATATGAGGAGGCTGTGTGTGTGATTCATCAGGTGGTTCATTATTGGTGTGATCGTGTTGATTATTTCCTCAATCGGAGATGTTCGTTTCTCAGCAGTGACATTACTGTGAGGAATGGAAGCTTCCACGGTTCAGTTCTCTAAAATAAAGGAGAACTTAACATGCGAGAGGCTTTACAGCTTGTTCCAAAATATGAATTATCTCTCCAAGTTAGCTCAGTTTAACAGCGCCACAAACTCCACGATCATCCAGGTGAATCACCACCTTTCTGACGATGTTTCTACATCAACTAAACATTCTTCTTTAGTGTATCTAATGAACTAGACAGGAAGGCTATTTTTCCTAATCTTAATAAGAATGTTTTTTTATCATGTTTGGTCACACAGCATGCACAGTACTGGCTCAGCTAACGCTAGCTCACAGCATCATTGTTGAAATCAGTATCCAATATTCTCAGCATCAAATCTGGCTATAGTCACTCTTTATGGCTTGATTTCTGTCCTGGTTACAGGTGAGGCACTCACCAGGTAGAAGTCCCCAGACTGAGCAGGGTTGCCTTCCAGAGTCTGCTTCCTCAGACTCTCCACCAGCAGCGTGACCAGAGCATGATGACACGAGACGAGGAGGGAGACGAGGGAGGGAGACGGGGAGGAGGAGGAGGCAGGGACAGGAGAGGGATAGAAAGGGGGAGAGAAGGGAGGAGGAGGAGGGAGGGGAGAGCTATGGCCGTCTGTTTGTCCGTCCGTTTGGTCAGGTATAGCAGGTGAAGAAGGGGGAGGTACCGAGGGCTGAGACTCCTCCTCCTTGCTGCCTCAGGGCAGAGTAGCCCTGCCCACTCTCACAAGGGCATCATCCGTCAGCTGTTGCCACCCAGCAGCACACCTGGAGGCAAAGAACAGACAGGTGAGGTCTCATGGTAACATCATCGACTAACAGCTGATCTGCAGCCATGTTGGTTTATTAAAGTTCAAGCTTCTGAGTTCTGGTTTGAGGTTTAATTGATTACTGGAGATGTAAAAATCTCCCACATCCACTTTAGACTAGGGATGCACCGAAATGAAAATTCTTGGCCGAAACACCGAAAGAAATTATTATGACAATTATTAGTATGATTAGTATGATAAATGATGACATGGAGAAATTCTTTGCAGATGCACGCCTCTTGAAATTTCAGCCTTACACGTTTTGCAAATCGCTATCAGTGGGTCTTTACATAATATTTATATAATACTTTATATATTGAAATACGCCTACACGGCAGACATGCCCGTGCTGGCTGCGGTTGTTGCTTGCGTCATCACAACTTCCTGTTTCGTTGATAAAAGTCTTTCGGCCGAAAACTGAAAATGTACTTTCCGGCCATTTTTCAGTTCTGAAGAAGCATCTTCAGGAAACATTAAAAGTCCAGTTGATCTATTTGTAGGATTTAGTGGCGTAGCTACAGAAACAGTGTACAACCTTGTAAGAAGAGATCCAAGTTGTTCTGGAGTCTCTCCGTTGGGAACTGATTCTGCTCCAGCAAAGATCTGCCAGGCCAATTAGATCATGTGGGAGGGGCTTAATGTGGTGACGGACAGAAGAGTAACAGTGAAGAGGTATTTTTCCTCCCCTCTACATTCGTATAAAATGTCAAAAATAAGTGAAAAAGCAGATTTCCACAACAAATCAAAAGACACCATCCTCTGAAATATCAAGACTGCGTTCCTGAATTAATTTAATTCTCATTCCATATAAATAAATTTTACTTGTGAAAGATTTCCACCAAACTAACGTTGTCATTGGTTCCAGAGATTTGTGTCGCCTCAGTATTTTCCTCTAGTTTCACATCTTTTATGTGTTGGCCATTTTCCATCCATAGAGCATTGTGGCCCCTTTCTGAAAAAGTTACGGCCCGCAGCGGAAAAAATTAAGAAGGAAAATTAGACTGATCTGGACGACCAAGAACCTTTACTGTTACTGAAATCACTGCAACAATTATCTGGAGCCATGAGTCAGGCTCTTGGTTTTGTAAAAAAAGATTTGAGTCAATATGAATAAATAAATACATTTTAATTGAATTAAGGGGGTTTGAAAGCTAGCAGCCAGTCTGAGTTGCTAGCATGTTGGCGGGGTCGCTTCTCGCCATCCTCACGCCAGAAACATGCCTGTAGTTCCTCACAGAGGTTGGATCATAGCTTGGAGTCCGACCTGATGGATAATTGGGAGTTTTGTGGCCTCAGGAGGAAACTCCAGGAGTTTTTGGGTCGAACAGAACCCGACACACGACTCATGTCAAGAATAAATGGACTCATTATTTTATCATGTAAATAATCATAAACTGCAGCCCCGTAATCCGCAGATACTGTCCCCAAATGTGGATGGACTCATGATGTTTGAGGCCCCCCCAGACAGAAGGGCCCCTGATAGTTGTGCGGCTGGAGGTTTGATGTCCGGTGATGACAGGCTGACCCCGGCAGAGGAGGCCGTGCTACAGCCTGAGTTTAACCGCTCTGCTGCCGGACTCACTGAGGCCGCTCAGCATCCACAGCTGCTGCTGGTAGCTTGTGGCTAATGCATTGTTTTCAATGAGGGATGCTAGCACGCCCGTGTGAAGTCTCCCTTGTGTCAGTTCGGGACAGGTGTCGACATGTCGTTATCAAATCTGAACGGAACCGCGCAGAAAATGTCATTATTCGGATTTGTGTCCGATTGATGTCCGCTGACATCACCCAGCTCGCTGCGGCGTAGCTCACCTGAGGTGTTAGCTAGCTAGCTATAAATAATAAGTCATCCGTTTTTTCTGTCAAGGTCGGATAAATAAATCACTGATTTCAGTCCCCGAATTCAAACTACCGGACTAAATCTGGTCTCCTCAACAGCCTCACACACTGCGGGGCTTCGGGATGCTCTGCGGGGCTAGCAGGCAGCTACAGTGTCCGCCTGGCTGCACCAAGGGGCAGCGGCTAACGGCAGCTAACAGCGGCTAACGGCAGCTAACAGCGGCTAACGGTAGCTAACAACGGCTAACGGTAGCTAAGTGAGCTGCTAGCATCGATAGCCGCCGTGATTTAACAAACAAACCAGCAGACATCAGACGGGATGCTCCCGATTCAGCACTCTCCATTAATTCATCCCGGACACATTATTCCTGAACAAATCCGAACCCTCCAACGCACCGGTTCACAATGCAAGCGGTACAGGTTGATGACAGTCACATTATCGGTGGTGATGGAAGCGTGTGGCCGGCCTGTGAGGAGGAAAACACGGCGGGATGCTGCGGGATGCAGCCCGGACAGAGAGCAGCCGCACACGTAACCACCGAACCAAACAACCGCTGTTTTCTCTCCCTCTCAGCCGGGGAGGTGTGCTTACCTTGTGGGTGGCGGGGTGAGACGGCTCCGGCGGGCTGGCAGACAGCAGCGGTGCTCGGTGTATTGACCCAGTATTATTAAAGAGCAGAACACCGCTCCGCCCGCCGCCGCCGCCGTCGCCGCTGTCAGCACCAAACCGAGCACGAGGAATTAAAGTCGGGGTTTAACCGCACGGAGCGGGCAGCGCAGGCTCCAGTCCAGACCCGAACATCGGCCTCGATCAATGTCCGCAAACGATCAAAACATAATAATAATAATAATAATAAAGAAGAATCAGCGTGCACACGCCCGTGAGCGGCGGGCATTCATAAATAACGTTTACGGTGCCAACCGGAGGAGGAGGAGGGGCGGTGCTTCACCTCCTCACAGCACCTGCCGATTATTTCTTTTTTTATTATTATTTTTATTTCCTCGCGTCTTAACAGAGACGACACATCACCACCACAGCAGAAATAAGTACATAAAAAAAAAATCATGCAGCGACGAGCAGAATTCACCAGCAGCGCGCAGCATGCTGGGAGTTGGTGTTCTCGTGCTGGCACGGCGGCTTGTTTACAGCAGGAGCAGCGATGGTTAAAAGGTTAAAGGACAAACCCGCATTAAAAATATTTTTTTTGTTTTAGATCAGAAGAAATCAGACCAACTGGTGAGTTCATAACACTTTATTTACATCTTTATTAATCACATCTTTCAGTTTTGCTCTCGATACTCAAGAAGCACAAAAACGACAAATTGAGAAAAAAGTAAAAGAAAAAACTCACAGCAACACAAAGCGACAGCCTTATTCCGACTAACCAGGTTTTTTTTGTTTTGTTTTGTTTTTGAGAAAAAACACGGCAGCCCCATCCGGACAGAGACAAAGACGGCAGAGCCCGAAGGTGAGGGTAGGTGGACCTAAGACGACAACAGTGACACCACATTGACAAAACACAAAAGAATAGTGACTCCAGGTACAGAATAAATTAGCAGCTTTTCCTTTGTTTGTGCAGAACATGACGCAGTGATGATGTACTCCATCTGATGCAGTTCAACAAAAAAAATATTCAAGTGCAAACAAAAAACATTCAGGTCAGAGCTCGGCCGTCAATGGAAAAACCCAGAGGAGATGCCTTCAGGAGCCGCCGGGAAAACCTAACGTAGATCGGCGGGACGGGGCGCGACTTGGCTCAAGGACCCAATCGCATCCCTGCTGTCGTCATAGTAACCCTTCAATCATCTTAAAAAGACAAAGATGCTGGAAAGCACTCACACACACACGCGCACACACACACAGATCTAACGGTGACACGTTCAGGATCAAACATGATGGAGCCAAGACATCCTCCCATGGTCAGTATGGATTCCACAGAAGCTGATCGGAAAACACAGGAACCTGCTGATCGTCAGAGCCAAAATCTAAGGGAAACAAACAAAAAAAATAAATCATCTTATGATCAAAACATGTTTCAGATTTCAGTCACAAAAGCCAGAGACATTTTAGTCTTTTTAATTTGAGGAAATGTTTATATTTTTATGGATTCTGTAATGTGCATCCTGTTAGTTGAAGTGCTGAGTATTTAGTTTTATAATAATATGTCCAACGTTAAGTTAGCCTCTTGTTAGTTTGGTAACAGTTAGCTTTGGTGCCTTCATTGACGCCAACGGTCATCAGGCCGCCAGTGACCTCACCTTGGGTGTGGTCGGCCTCCAGCAGGAGGCGGAGCCAGTCGGCCATGTTGTCGTCAGGTGTCAGCTGACCTTGGAGGGAGTAGCTGAAGCCGGGAGGAGAGCGAACAGGCCGGCGGCTCGTCTCCAGCTACAGACAAGAAAAACAAGGAGGGGAGGTCATGGAGCGCAGAACACACTTCAACAACATTAATCAAATCGGTCTTCATTTAAAAGATCAGATCCATATTCTTTTTAATCATCTTCCATCTCATTAGAATCTTAGTCCAGAACAAGAGAGAAGAGCTGGAAAAGACGACACATGAAAGATGATAACTAGAGGGAGAATAATTTGTTGAAAACCTCTATTACTAAACAATATCCAAATAAAATTCTCATAATTTAATCAGGAAATCAGTAGCAACACAGCCCTGAGAAAATATTTTCAACCTTAATTTTACCACTTCCTGTTGCCATTGACTTTTAAGACTTATTATTGAATTATTGGACTCCTAAACCCCTGAATGAACCAACAGCTGTGTCTGAGTTGAACGTCTCCTGCTGCTGAAGCTTCACATTAAAAGCAATCAACTTCCAAAAACTCAAGCCCGACTTTTCTCAGAAAATGTAATGAGTTCATTACTGAATTTAGGACTTTATCGTTCACCAATTAAAACAAGCATTTCATTTTTAAACCATGTGCCTTAATTTCATACATGGTAATTTGTCTCCATCTAGTAATTTATATGGAATCAGAATTAAATTAATTCAGGAACTCAGTCTTGATATTTCAGAGGATGGTGCCTTTTTCTCTTTCTTTGTCTCACTGTAAACCGAGTTTATTTTAATTTCATATATTTTGAAGTTGAAATCTGCTGCAGATGAACATTTTCTTCACTGATTTTGGACTAATGGTGGTACAACAGATATACACAACATCGCAATCTCGTACTGAAGTTAGCTTAGCACTGATATGTAGCATGCTTTGGTGACAGGTTTCCTAGGGGCGTTGCATGTGTGGACAGCCATACGGAGAAAACATCAAAATTTCATGTGTACATCGCCTCCTGTAGTGGGAATAAGTAGTATTCTGTAGCCAGATTTACTTCCAAGAGGTAAAAACCCAACGTGGCACAATTTGGTTCTCCAAATGTCCAAACAAAGAGTCGGCCTGGTTCTATTTTTACAAGAACCTTTGTAGAATATGTGAGCTTTGTGGTATTTCTATAAACCCTTGGTCCAGTTCTAGTCAAGGGGTTGCTGAATGAGTTCAGAAAGATATCATTGGGTGTTTTCTACCATCTAAATCTAGAAGACATTTTAGTTTATCACCATCACTAGACATAGTAACGGACACAATGTTACAATAATTACGATAATTTTGATTATCATCATCATGAATTACCGGTGTCCAGGCTCCAGGAAGCTCCAGAGACATGGCGGCTGACGGATGACACACAGAGGAGGCTTTAGAGGCCACTAGAGTCTCCTTCTCTCTCTGGTCATCTCCTCCGTCCTCACAGAGGTCAGAGGTCATCTTCGCCAGCTGGCTCTGCCTACACAAATATATCACAGTTCCTTAAAACTGTTAATTATTTAGAGGAGGAAGAAGGTGGAAAAGAGGAAGACCCTACAACTGCTCCACAGGGTCCACCGTGTCGTCCTGGTTGCTGATTGGAGGGTCCCACAGGTGCAGAGCTCGTCTCCACAGACGCACCTGCATGTCCCAGGAGCGCCGGCTGTACTTCCTGTATTTGTTGGGGGTGGACGGGTGGAGCTTAGGATCCCTCAGGTGTCTGAAAACGAGATCAGAGTTATAGGTGGTTTAGATTTCTGCGTTAAGTTGACGCAGAAGCTACGGCAACAGAGCATACGTAGACCTCGCGCAGACCCTAGCGCCGTAACCCACGTGCACCTCCCCAGAAAAGTAACTATGCGCTGGGACGCAACGCAGAGACCGCAAAAGCTGTGATTGGTCCATTCAGTATGTCTGGCTGCAATTTTCTAATTGATTGTTTTGGCTCACTAAACATGGAACACAGAGGAAAGGTTAACTGAATTGGTTTCGGAGATACAAACATTTGTATGTAACGTGCGTTCTCACTTGGGGACCTGCTGCAGGTAGTTCTGGTAGCCGCTGGTGTTCTTTCCGTACTGAATCTGTTTCTGCCGCCGCTTCAGAACTGCAGCATTGGTCTCCGTGTTGGCTGGGTCCGGCAGGCGAGGGTAACAACGGCCGAGGGGGGGCCTGCAGGAATACGGAGAAAGAAAAACACTTAAAAAATAAAACTTTAAATCCGTCTGTTTAACACTCCAGTCTAATGTCACCGAATCCAAAAACACTCTTACTCAATCCCCACTGAGTTGTGTTATATATCATCCAAGACGAATTAGTCTGTGTCCAGTAGGTTATAATTCAACCCTGGTCTCCACTTTAGATATTTTTGTCTTCAGTTATTGTCATATGCTAATCCTAAATAAAACGAGAACCTGATAAACATTTCAGTCTTCATTGCTTTTTATAGTCACACCAACCACTTTCTGAGTTCAGACGCTTCCAGTGCTAACGCTAGTTTTCTTTTTAATTTCGTTTCCTGCAGATCGTCTCTGACGCTGCACACAAGCTCATCGGGAAAAACATAAAATGCTAGATTTCAAATAGAAAACTAGCACTATTTTAAAAGTCAAAAGAAAACCATCTCCATGATCATGGTACATTCATCGGACAGAAAACCACCAACTAAAACAGGGAGTTTAGCAGAATTTAGCCTGAAGGTTTGAGAGATTCTCCTCCTTTTAAAAGTTTAATCTCTGAACGTGATAGAAGACGTTTCGAGATGATTTATTAACCAGGTTCACTTCTTCGTCACGTACTGTTTGATCTACAAGTGCCTCCGTCGATAAATTAAAACGTGTTGAAGAAGCAGATCAGCAGAGAGTCGTACCGACCTCTTGTCTACGTCGTCCGTCCCCACCGCCACACTGCTGGTGGACACTTTCAGGATGCAGCGCTCCAAGATGGACGACCTGCAGTGTGTCAGAAAAATATCCTCATTAAACCTCCATTATCAATAAAAAACATTTCTAATATTCATGCCCTGCTAGCCATCTGTACACTGTAAAAACAGCTACTTAAACCATCAGCAAACAGTCCTGAAAACTTTTCATTTATCAGGGATTTAACATCCACCTAAACAAGACAAAGTTCTGTCCAACAATCAGCTCTGATTCTCTGAAGAGCTCTGATATAAACCGGTGTACTGTAAGCCTCAATGAATTAAATCGTTAGTCTGCCCTTATTAAGAGGAAGGTAAAATAAACTGGAGACCTGCGAGGTTTGCTGCTGGATGCTCGCTCTCGTCCTCGCAGTCCACTGGCAGCAGGAGGAGACGGCATCGGAGACACGTTACTGTGAAGACAACGAGACATGAACCACAAATTAACCACGGGTTACACACTGACATGAAGATCAGGAGGAAAATCTGTCCCTCAGGATTGTCGTCTTCCCTTTCCTGTCAAAATCTGTCCTACGTCACCACTGTTATTCACTGAACCAAACATTTTTTTGTCCCCGAGCTTCAAATTCACAGCAGCAGCTTCATCCTCCTCCTCATGGTCATCCCAAAAACTCTTCCATCCCCTTCAATTACCTGACAACCTAAACCTCCTCATCTCCATCTACCTCATTGTTTGATTAAGCTCCACGACGCCATCTCTTTGGAGTCAAACCTCAAAACTTATGTCCTTACATGTTCAAGGACACAAGTGTGTACTTTTTTTTTTTATTTACAAATATAAAGTAACTCTAACCATAAGTTGCTGTATTAGCAAGAGTCAGGTGTAGAGCACAGGCTGTAGAACCAAGATGGCGCCGTGTCTTCTCTTCCTTTTGGTCAAACTAGGCTAGAACTGGGTCCAGGTTCTGGATGAGCTGTCCATCCATCCTCTAGAAGGTTACCACTGCTCTCTGATCCACTTCCACCAGTTACTAACAACATTTAAATCCAGCTCCATCATGGATTCAGACTTTGTAAATTTGTATGATATATACTGCAGCCAGCCACCAGGGGGAGCTCCACATGCTTTTAGGAGCCATCATGGCATTAACTGGCTCTCTTGACCTCTCCTTGTTGAACCTTTCCATTGTTAGAAAACGACAAGCCTCAGCTAAAATTCATATTCTTTGTTTTTAATGGAGGTTTTTGGGTTAAATTAAGCCAGATCATGGTCTTAAGTCTCCTGTTGCTAGCAGATCTCCATCTTTGACTGGAAGGAATATCATATTTAGCCGTTTAATCAGATACAGACCAGCGCAGTCAGTTCCTTCAGACTGCTAAACTAGGGTGGAGGCGGGTGTTTCCTCGTACCTAACCAGGCTGTCATAGACAGAGCTGCAGCCGGGGAGGAGCCACGGCTCAGGGGCTGAGCATCCAGAGGGGGCAGCGGCGGCCAGCACCGGGTCAGGAAGGCCGTTCCACATGGCCACGGACCAGCCCTTTGCACAGACACACGACCACGGGCTGAAACAGAAGCTGGAGACAGAACTGAACCTTCAGAAACAATCAGAACCTGAGAGAGCAGGGTTCACTTGGCATGAATTAGTTAAACACTTTTGGGCCATGAAAACGAATTAAGTTACTGCTTTAAAAAGAGTTTGGGCTAAATTATTTTCCCCTGAAATACTTATATAAAGTATATCAAATTAAAATAATGTAAAAACATGTCAGTTATTTCCAACACCAACCTCGTCCTGCAGCTTCTAAAGGAGCCTGAGAGGCACAGTCCAGGGCTTAGTGTACCAGCTGCTTCACTTAAATGAGGTTTTTATTTTTTTTTTGTAAAATTTTTGACTTTTATGGAAATCATAATGTTTTTTTTTTTTATCTGTTAATGAGGCCTACTGCTCAGACACTGAACAGGTCGATGGTTCTAATTATTAGAGTCCAAATTAAACCTTCAGAGGACATCACTGAGGACAATTAACCTAGAGAGAAGCAGATCCTTCTCCACAAAGAATCCAAGTAATTTTTCTTCAACACTAAATTTCATTAATTTTTTAGAGGGGAGGGGGGTGCAGGGGTCGGGGGGTTCCGTATTGTTCCGATTATTGTCATATCAGTTACAGGGAATAAAGATAACCTTCACCAGCTCTGCACTGAAACCTGTCTGGATTATTTCGGCTCTGGCTCTGGTTCTGGTTCTGGTTCTACACACCTGGAGGAGAGCAGCGGGCTCCGCGCAGCCGTTTCCACTCCACTCGTTGACATTTCTGTTGCACTTTGAGTTTGGCGCCTTCACTTGAGACGGACAGACGCCATGATTCCGCTTTCACATCTTTTTAATGAGCTGCACCTGCGGAGGGGAGGGGGAGGGGCGCATCACCTGGGGCACTTCCGGTCTCAGAGCCGAACAAGTGAAGGAAAGAATCACGTGACTTCTTCTTAATCTTACCACAGAACTTAATTAATATTTTTAAATACATTTTTGTGACCTGAACGTAACCATCACAAGTACTTTGATGATTTTTTATTGACCATATTGAGTTACATTCATAAAATAAAAAACATGGAAACAGAATATGATGATTTTAATAAATTATTTTTATTCATGACATGGTAATTGACCGTAAACACTTGAAACAACAGGTGAGTAATAATAAAATCCGCTATGTGTCTCCGCTCCTGCAGGCGGCGATGTTCAAGAAAAACAACAACGCTGCTGTTTCCGGTCACAGAATAAACAAGATGGCGTCTGGCAGTGGGGTGAGTGTCAGACCGGAGCTATTTTAACGTCTTAAACAGTACAAAATGATGCAGGTGTTTCTTATATCTCTTCAGTCCGAGTAAATCTATTGATCTGATTCGAAAATAACTCCGACTGAGTCCGATTAAAATGTTTAAAAAGCCGTTTCGAGCTTGCAGCTAACGGTAGATAGCCTGCTAACTTACAAGAAAGCGAACGTTTCCGGGTTTATTTCAAACGTAGCGGCGTTCACTTATGTAGTTTTAAATATTTTACATTAAGCGCGAACTGTTTTCTGTTCACTTGAGTTTTCCTGCCGTAGCCCTGAAACAGAACGAGGATGCTAAGAGTTAGCATGAGCTCCGCTACCTTCAACAACAAAAGGACTTCCGGTCGTTGGCTCGAACACAGGAAGTGGAACGGAAACGCAAAATAAAAATAATCAATTAAATAATCAGAGTTTTGAGTGCGTCACAGTGTGCTCTATGAATTTATTGTTGTCAATTAATCATATCCAAATAATAATTTACATTTTGAATCAGCATCCTCTGTGTTAACAGCTGTTATTTTAGTGTTATCATATAGTTATAAACCTGATCAGCCTCGATGCAGCAGGTAATTGATATCAAAGACCACAGACCAACTGACTGGAAGTCTCCTCCATGTCCACGTTTTACTGAGACGCCTTCGTTTTCTCTTCTAGTCCAGCAAGACCGACTTCCGGCGAAAATGGGACAAAGACGAGTTCGAGAACCTCGCCCAGAAACGTCTGGCGGAGGAGAGAGACCGGGAGAAGAGAGATGGTGAGAAGATGGAAGTTAATTTACTTCCTACTGGTGGAGATTTAAAGTGTGACAAAGTTGGTCTCTCTGACAGGAAGTTTGCCAAAGTAGCTAATATTCAGTCTATCCAAATAATAGCCTGTATTCCATCACACAGTCAAGGGAAAACCAAGACTTTCATGATAACTTGACTTTAATTTACTACAACAACATGAACTGTTGCTTCATTCAACCTTTAGTGAAGAAATAGTTATTGGTCCATAATTTAGGATGACTCTGGGTTTGAATCCAGGCCGACTGGGGCCTCTCGGTGTGGAGTTTGCATGTTCTCCTTTTATCTGCTTGGGTTCTGTCTGGGTACCCCGGCTTCCTCCCACCATCCAAAGACATGCTCGTTAGGTTAATTGGTGATTCTAAAATCGTAGGTGTGTGATACCCTGTGATAGACTGGCGACCTGTCCAGGGTGTACCCTGTATCTCACCCGATGGATAGGTTCCAGCCCCCTGCCACCCTTCACAGGACAAGCGGTTACAGAAGATGAAGAATTTAAGATGGCAACTTCCTGTCAGGGAGTTCTACTCTCCCTCCGACTTGTTTCTTTTTCTTTATAGATGATTTATTTCCTGATGATTGTAACTTTTCAGTCATGGTAAAGCCAGACACAGATCGTAGTTTGAGAGACGACGAGTTGAAACTGTGACGTCTTTGATCTTTTATTCGTTGTCTTTCAGGGAAGACGGCTCCACCCGTCAAGCGGGAGCTCCTGCGTCACCGAGACTACAAGGTGGACCTGGAGTCCAAGCTGGGGAAGACCATTGTCATCACAAAGACCACTCCTCAGGCGGAGATGGGCGGGTACGACCAAGAACCTAATGATTTGATTATGATTAGTTATTTAACTTCTTAGACTCAATGGAAACAAACTGTGGAATCAAACAAACTTTCCAAGAGCTGATGCAGTTAAATCTTGATGTTTGAACTTTTCTGTTTGTTTAAAAACATAATCACAGGTAATTCAACAAGAAGCTTTTCTCTTTTTCTCTTTCAGTTATTACTGCAACGTCTGTGACTGCGTGGTCAAAGACTCCATCAACTTCCTGGATCACATCAACGGGAAGAAACGTGAGTTCACAGCTGAAGTGACGCCTTGCTGATTGGTACACTGGCCACCAATCTGAGGGCTCCCACCTCTTTGTCAGGCTCCGCGTTCCTATGTTATTGTTGCTAGGTTGCTAGTTAGCATTGAATCGACAAGAGTAGGTAGAGGGTAAGAAAACTGATGAGAAAGGTAGAGGATAAGAAAACGTTAGCATGGTTGTTAACACTAGCCTTGACAAAGGAGGAGCCCACTGTTGGACCAATCAAAGGGCTCAGTTAAAATCTGTTTCCACATATGTGTTTGTGTTTGAGCAGACCAGAGGAATCTGGGCATGTCAATGCGGGTGGAGCGCTCGTCTCTAGATCAGGTGAAGAAACGATTTGAGGTGAACAAGAAGAAGCTGGAGGAGAAGCAGAAGGAGTACGACTTCGAGGAGCGCATGAAGGAGCTGCGGGAGGAGGTGAGGAGGCGTTCAAGGGTTTTCAGTTGATGAATGACGTCTGATTGAATCCATGACATGAAAAAAGTATTATTTTGTTGTTGTGTCAGGAAGAGAAAGCGAAAGCCTACAAGAAGGAGAAGCTGAAAGAGAGGAAGCGGCGGGCGGAGGAGGACGTGGACTTCGAGGAGGATGACGAGATGGCGGCCGTCATGGGTTTCTCCGGCTTCGGCTCATCCAAGAAAACTCACTGACGTCATTTGACCTGGAACAGGAAGCTGTTCACACCTGAGACTGTAAACGCAGCACGGAGCAGCTCCTGCTTCAGACTTTAACCTCCGCCAGGCTTTTATTTTGGTAGACTTGTCTGTTTCAACCGGCTGCTTCCTGTCAGACACAGAGGGGACAGTGGCCACAGGTGACACCACAACACGTTAAATAAATGTTTGTTTTTTCTGCTTCATATATTAAAAAGAAAAAATGCAGATTAAAAAGTTTGATTAAAAGTTCGTCGTTTTCTTATTCTTCATCTTCTGATGCTTTCAGGGACCTTTCCTCCGTGTGATGTTCTGGTTTATTTTGGAATCAAAGTCTCCAATATTGATCTGAATAAATAAATTCTTCTCTGATTGAGTCGCTGAAATGTTATTGATCTTAAACAGAAGTCCATTTTATTCTGGAATCAGACGTCTGCTTCCTGTTTTACATGTTCCAAGACACAAGACATGTATGGGAAATTTCCATGTCACAGTAGCGTGGAATTTGGCAAAGATATATACAAAAAACAATAACGAATTCGACAGGAAAATTACAAAAAAACGAACAAATTTGAAAAATATATACAAAAATATGGTGGTATATGGTGAGGTAGTGGTTCATGCAATATAACGCAGTACAAAACGCATATTTAAACAATGACTGTAAAAAAACAAAAATGTGTGGGTTATTTATGACTCAGGCTGGTATTGTACAGCCTAATGGCAGTTGGTATGAAGGACCTGCGGTAGCGTTCATTCTTGCAGCGTGGGTGCAGTAGTATGCTGCTGAAGGAGCTGCTTAGGTCTCCTACAGTCTGATGCAGTGGGTGAGAGGGGTTGTCCATTGATGTCAGCTTGGCCAACATCCTCCTCTCACCCACCTCCTCGATAGAGTCCAGAGAGCAGTCCAGAGTCCAGGACAGAGTCTGACCAGCTTGTTCGGTCTCCTCCTGTCCCTCTCTGAGCTCCCACTGCTCCAGCAGACCACTGCATACAGGACGGCAGAAGCCACCACAGAGTCATAGAAAGTCCTGAGCAGTGACCTGCACATCCCAAAGGACCTCAGTCGTCTCAGCAGGTGAAGACGACTTTGGCCCTTATTGTACAGGGTGTTTGTGTTGTGTGTCCAGTCCAGTTTATCGCTGAGGTGAACCCCCAGGTATTTGTATTCCTCCACGACCTCAATGTCCAAGCCCTGGATGTTCACCAGTGCAAAGTGAAGTACTTTCCTGCTGAAGTCAATCACCACCTCCTTCGTCTTGCTGGCACTGATGTGCAGGCGGTTCAGTGCACACCAGTCAACAAGTTGGTGATGGAGACTGTCCACGCAGCACGCAGACTACCACATCAGACACACAGTTGCGAAGCCTCACATACTGCGGCCTGTTGGTGAGGTAGTTGGTGGTCCATGCAGCCAGGCCACAGAAACAGAGAGAGTTTGCACTTGAACCTACATCAGACGATTGATCATGTTTAAACCAGT
This sequence comes from Chelon labrosus, assembly GCF_963514085.1. NCBI lineage: Eukaryota > Metazoa > Chordata > Actinopteri > Mugiliformes > Mugilidae > Chelon > Chelon labrosus. The sequence continues at coordinate 15,721,336 of NC_140350.1, read as the reverse complement.
GACAGATCTTGGCATGATGCCTTCACTGTCCATTACAGTGTAGGCTCCTTTCATGAAAACTAAAAAAAGATCATTACACCTGCCGCAGAGACAGGAAGTTACATCACCTGACGTCTCAGAGTCTGCCTCAAGCGGAAGTCTTGTCTAAAGGAAGAAGAAGAGGAAGTTGGTTTCCTCTCCTCTGGGCTGTTTGCTGAATTATGAGCCGACAGAGAAGTCTGCAGGGTGCCCAACTCAAAAAGACAAATTCAAGTTCCATCTTAGGTGTCTGAAGAACTGACGAAGGCGACGTAGCTTCTTTGCAGCAGAGGAAACTCTCTTCATTTCCAATTCAAGAGTTTGTTATCAGTTTATTTAACACGTACAAGATCATACTCCGTACGGCATGTAGTGTCCTTGTTGATGAGTAAAAGAAAATATGAGTACATAAGGTAAAAACATAAAAATATAAATTATTTTCTACATTTCTTCGTAGAAATTATGCAAAACATCAATGAAACACATGATACAGAAATATTAGACTAAAATGAGCCAATATTACATATCAGTGAGATGTAAACTAAGTGCCCTTGTTTTCAGTGTCTGCTGTCACCTCCTTGTGCAGCAATAACATCAACTAAACATTTCCAATAACTGCTGATCTGTCATTTACAGCAGTTTGGAGGAATTTTAGCCCATTCCTCAGAACAGAACCACTTCAGTTCTGAGATGTTGGTGGGTTTCCTCACATCAACTGTTTGCTTCAGGTACTTCCACAACATTTCTATTGGATTAATGTCTTCTTTAACCATTCTGTTGTAGAACGACTTGTGTTCTTGGACTTGTTGTCTCGCTGCATGACCCAGCTCATGGACAGATGTCTTGAGCTGTTTTTATGCAGAAATGTAGACAATTCTGGCCTCTGAGACCTGAAGGACTCAGAGATATGGACCAGCTTTAAACTGAAATGTTGTGATTTCAATAGAAAATAATAGAAGAAAGTCTCTGGGGATGTGTTCAAACATAACCTTCATCCTTTAAGGGAACAACAACCAAGTGTCTCTAAACAGGAAGTTCAACGTTCTTCTTCTTCTCTGGTTGATTAATCAGGTTATTTCAGACGCTTTGCATTTTTCACACTGCGGTGGAGATATTACCGTCAGCTTAAACTTCTGCATGTGTGGTCATTTATTTATGGAGCTCCCAGAATGCACCCCTCCCGTCAGGATTTCAGGAAGTCTGTCTGAAGAACTGTTCTCCTGTTTTCTCCTCTCTCCTGTGGACCACAGAGTTTGAGCGTCACATGTCTGAGAAAGAAACACAGAAAATATGAGAGAATAAAAGTTTCTCAATAGTTTGACGCAGCTATAGCTAATATAAATAACTGTAACAGAATAGTTTCAGCTCATCTATGTTCTCAGGGTGTTTTTCAACCCCGAGGAACCTACACTCTGTAGTCCATTCATTAGGTACACAAGTGAAGTGGTTCTAATCTAAATTATGTTGAGCTGAGTGGTGATTTAACTTGATGATCATTGTGGAGGATGGAGTTCATGGTGCTGTTAAACCAGACTGATTTGAGGAGATGATCCATATTTTAGAACAAGCTACAGTTCAGTACTTCAACACATTGAAAACACAGTTGAATAATCATCTCGTTCCGTTATTAAGAACTAAAGCTGAACACCGGAACCTTCATATGGTTTCACTAGTGTACCTAATGAAACGGCCGATGAGATAATATCCTGTTTACAGATTTTAACATGTGAATTGTTTTGTTCAAGGTACACCTTATTTCCAGATCCCAATGTGTTAGCTTGTCTATTAGCATTAGCTGAACATGTGTGTACATCTTTATTTGTTTACATCCTGTTTTCCATCCTCTGGTCAGTGAAGCATTTCCTGTGGATTTGTGGTCGTCTGAATGTCTGCGAAGCCGGTGAATACTTTTAGTTTTTAATCTGGATTAAACATGGCTTTTACAGTATTGGTATTATCTACTTTGTGTATCTCGCTCAAGTTTAAAGTTTCAGTCTGTCTCTGAGCCGACCTGGGTTCAGCGCTAACTTCTGCTCGATGACAAACTCGACTCTGAGGCTGATCCAGAGCCGGTGTCATGTGTGAGTTTTTTATCTGGTGTTTCTTGTCAAGTTGTTGCAGCGAGTGGGTGCAACTGCAGCGTCTGTTCCGCTCTGTGGCTTGAACAGTCACTTCCTCTGAGAGAGGGAGGGAGGGAGTGAGACAGAAGGGAGGAAAGAGAGGTAATAAAGAGATAGATAGATAGAGAAAGAGAGAGAGAGACGCTGAAAGAGTGGGAGTCAGGAAGAAGGAAGCCATTTTGGGTCCTCGTTGACATGTCTGCCTGCACTTTCCTCCCTCGCGTCTGGATGCTTCGCTTGGAGGGACGCTCGGCGAGGTAGAGACGGGTGAGTCGGTTTGAGGAAGTAAAACCTGAAGACGGTGGTTCATTTGTTTTTTTGTCAGTCTTTAAGAGAAGTCTGGTTTTCACGTTTCACAGGAAGGAGCTGTTGGAGCAACGAGGCCCGACGTCGGAACGAAAAACAAAACAAACTGATCCACTGTTTGTCAGATGTTGGTCTCCTCCTGTTAGAGTGAACAAAAAGTTTGACGACAAGCCTTCAGTCTCATCGTTGCGTCTTTGAGTCGAGGAGACAACCCACGATGAGTTCAGACAGAACGCCGTCCAAGTCGGAGGTGATGGGGTGGAATCCACAGCAGCTGGCAGACTATCTGAGGAGGGTGAGGATTTTCTATCTGTGGTCTTTATTGTCAGAGATCCTGAGTTCACTTCCCGCAGATAGAAAGTTTGTCTGCACAGTTGAACTATGACCTGATCACTAAGAACGATCCAGCTTAGCGTTTATTTGGAAGAAGGACAAAGAGCAACCAGTTCTCTGCAAAACTAAAACCAAACTTAAGTCACCACATAAAGAATAAATCGTTTCCAAACTGACTAACGAACTAACACGTCTTCAGACGCGTAAAACAGGAACATTGTCTTTTTTCTTTTAGCTCAAAGAAGTACAGTATTCACATCTGAGAGAAGAGTGAATGTGTGACAAAGTTGCCGGGTTTCCCCTTTCTGTGTTCTTGAAAATGTCTTATCCGTCTCTTCTGGATAAGGCTCCAACCCTCTTGTCTGATGAAGCCATTTTTATGTCACTTTAGAACAGAAAGAAAGTACAACTGCCTCAAAATTAATACAGCATACAGCATACCGATCTACTTGGTCACAGAATCTGAATCTAGCAAGAATTATGGGTAAACATGTTTGGTCTTATCAGCTTCGACTCTAATCTTGAAGTATCTCGAGTTGAAGTTGTAATCGAACAAGACTGTATCATCTGTGTAGAAATGGATGAGTTGCTATTAATATTCATTAAGATTCAAGGCTTTGCTCTGAACCTCTCTCTTGTGCAGATGAATCTGTCCGGCTGCGACAAAGTCGTGATGAAGAACTCGATCAACGGCCCCAGATTCGTGGTGAGTTCAGGAACAAAGACTAAACATCAGGATTCCAATCATCTAAGCGTCGGTTATTATCAGCAAGAGTCAGAGGTTTACCTCCAGCTATGTGTGAACTAAGTTAAACATTACTGTGGCCTAGGATGTTCATCGTCAACAGCTCTAACCACCATCCTGTTGATTAAAAGCCGAATGTGCTAACCACAGAGGCCGTCTAACCAGATCACAGCTGCACCTGAAACCTGGTCTAATGTGAACTGGTCTTTGTTAAAACTCTGACCTGGAAATAAACATCTGGAATGGTATTTACACAGACCAGACCAGACCAGACCAGGTCAAACCAGACCAGATCAAACCAGAACAGAACAGAAAAGAACAGGGCCAGACCAGAACAGACCAAAAGACAAGACAAGACAAGACAATCAGGTCAGATCAGACAGAATAAGAGAGCTCCTAGACTTGGTCCTTGAATAACTCCATATCTGAAGCATGTCAGAAGGCTATAGGGAAGGAAAAGGTAAGCTGCTCCATGTATCATTGTCTTCACACCATATTTTGTCTTTCCAGAATCTGAGTGAAAACGACCTCCAGAAATTCCCCAAACTTCATGCTCCGTGAGTACCACCTCCTGTTGCTGCATGGTGGTACTGCAGTTAGCAGTGCCATGGTTTCAGAGTTTGGTTTGTTTCAGCTCGCTGAAGATGGTTTATATGAGTACAGAGGAAACTGTGAGGGACATACTGTTCTTCTGCCTGATAGCGTTCAAAGTGTTCAAAAGTATTTGGACTGAGTGCAGCTCACAACCTCTGTATGATGAGCATGATGGAAGAGGTGACGCTCGTCTGTCCAACATGGAGCTTCTGTCCTGCTGAGGTGTCTTCATTCAACTGGAGAATATTTTATCATCCAGATCAGATCAGATCAGATTAGATCAGATCAGACAGGGTGAAAGGAGGAACATCCTCTTTTATCCAAGTATTTATTTATTTATTATAAATAAATGTATTTATTATAAATAAATAAATTTAATTTCACCTCATTATCTGATTTGAATCTCCGAAGAACTAAACTCCAAAAACATATGAAACACTTCCATCTCTGCATCGTAGATTCTGATAGAAGACGTTTGGGGCTGTGATTGATGGACTGTCTGGTTGTATCTCTGCAGGATGATCTCCAAGATCAGCAGCGAAATTGGCAAGAAGGAGGGGAAGAGTTTGTTTCCGTTTGGTAAAAAGTAAGTTTAGGCAAATAGTCTGAAATCTAAAATGTCATGGCTTCAAATGCTGCAAACACAGTGTTTGATTTAAAGAGTAATTATTAAATCATTATGGATTCTCATGAAGAGTTAAAGTCCCCAGTTTTTGTCTTTTTGTGATTGTGTTGTGTGTCCAAACATGTTGGTTTGTGTTTTTAAAAACGTTCTTTCTGTCACAGACAGACCACGTATCACGCTCCAGGTAAGAGCTTTTATACTTTAAACCCAAGCAGAAGATTTAAAATATTCCTCACGTTTATTAGTTTTTATATTCACACTACATCTTGTGACACATGTATACCATCAGAAGTTTCAAGTTATAATCTAAATTCTATTGATGATTATTATAGCTGTGGTGTGAATTATGTCTCAGTTAAAGCTTTAATTTAATCTTAAATCAGCCAACTAAAATAATTTCTCTCTGCAGACACAGGCACTGATGTTCAAGGCTGGGGAGAAGACGAGTTTGTGAGTTTGACCTTGACCATCTTTCTGTTTATTTGCTGAATATCATTAATTATCGTATATCAAACTTATACAAGAGAGACAATCTGGAGGTGACACGTGAAGACGTTTCATATTTGTTTAAATTCATTTCACTGTTTTGTTCCACAAAAGTACATAAATAAATAAATGTGGATTCTTAAGTCAGAAATTAATTAAATGTTGGGTAAAAAAAAAAATGAAGAAATATAATATGAAAAAAAAAAATATTAATAGTTCTTTTTGCACAACTGAACATGTTTATTTGAAAATAATTTAAAGGCTGTTTCTCTGTTTCCTCACTGGTTTCCCTTCAGGATGAAGACTTCGATGAAGACTATGAGAGTCCGTACAGCGGAGATGAGGATGGCAGCGGTGGAGACTATGAGTCTCCAAACGATGACGACTATGAGCCTCCACCCTCTGAAGGGGACCAGTCTCACAATTTCCACCCCAGCGTGCCCATCGGGGATGGGGAGTACATCGGTAAAAATGAACACGTTAAAATATCAGAATCAGTCACTGACAGATGACCTTCAAACACTGAACAGGAAGGAATCAACAGGAAGCGTTTATGTCAGTCTGCAGGGGCAATCAATCGTTTCAAATGTAAACATTAGTAAAATCTGGGACAAATTAAAGACGAAATGACAAATTTAAGATTAAATAAAGTTAAAGAATAATTGAATTGTGTCTGTTCTTACAGATAACAGGGATAACCATGTGGCGTCCATGGCTCCGCCCCCTGCCCCGTGTCCCCGCCCCCCTGTCTCCACTCCGTCTACTCTGTCCATGGTGAGTCTACTCAAACTCCTTTCAATACCCAGACTCCTGCACAGGCACCACAGGGCCACTAGTGAACTTAATTTATTACATTATTTTTATTATTTCATTCAGCCCAGAGAGCCGGCCTCTAGGAGAGACCCCTCACCTCACAATGCTGGACGACCATCAGCAAAATGTAAGTAGGGCAGTGATGCTAAAAGACACTGTCATCATGGCAACAGTGTCAAACAGCTGGATGTTTGTCTGAGATCCTGTAAAAGCTCCTAGTTTCCACTGATAACTTCACTTTGTTGATATAAAGTAATGTCTGAGTATAAATCGATTCTATTTGTAGCTGACAGTTGGTCTTTAGTGGACATCCCAGGCACTGGTTACCTAGGTAACTGTCTTGTACATGTGTGGTCCTTTTGAGTCTATCCACATGATTCTTCATTTACTATACAGCACATGGTGACTTGCCTGACAGAATCTCAACGTCATGCATGTGTGATGCATCTGTTGAGTCAATGTTGAATACTTTGGGTACTTTGGTTCTCCAAATGTCCAAATGGAGAGTGGGCCTGGTTCTAGTTTTACTAGAACCTTTGTAGAATATGTGTGCTTTGTGGTATTTCTATAAACTCTTGGTCCAGTTCTAGTCAATGGGTAGCCGAATGAGTTCAGAATGATATCATTGCTATCAGGGTGTTTTCTACTATCTAATCTAGAAGACATTTTAGTTTATCACTAATTAATCTGACATAGTAACGGGCACAATGTTACTGACACTGAAGTCTGACCTATCCATGGAGACCAGGGTCATAGAGACCCGGATCATAGAGACCCCGGTCATAGAGAGACCCGTGGCATTGAGACCAGGATCATAGAGACCAGGGTCATAGAGACCCGTGGCATTGAGACCAGGGTCATAGAGACCAGGGTCATATGACTGGTACCGCCCATTTCATGCCTCCAGTTTTTCACTATAACTTGTCCCATTGATCAATAAATCAGATTCTCATTCTAATATTTATTTTCATTATTAATTATCTCCTGATTAAAGCATTAACGCTTTGTACTCATCGTTGTACTTGTGGCAATGACAATAAAGACCTATTCTATTCTATTTTTGTTGATGTGTTCAGTTCCTTCAGCACCGCCGGCGATCTCTCGTAACACCAAACCAGGAAGAGACTCCAGCGCCCACATGAGAGGTCTGATCCTTCATCGCCTACAACTCTCATTCATCTGTCTTTACTCTCAACCCGTTTTCTGACTTCATTATATCGTCCTCTTCATCATTTTCAACGCCTCTCTAAAAAAATGCAAACTTGTAAAGCTAATCAGTCCATTGTACTGTTTTCTTCTTCACAGGTCCTCCTGGCGCAGCGGACAAGGTGAGAAGTAAAATGAAAGACCGTGATTAGTTTATACATGAAATTATATAACAACAAACAACAAACAACATAAAACAACAAACAATGGACTGAAGCTGGAGTGACAGCAGATACTTTTGTTTTTTACTGATTTACTTTATTTTTGTCTTTTACAGTCTGGCAGTCAGTCCCGGAGGTTTGTACTCACGCTAACTCATGTTTGTTATCTTTGACATAATTTATTCCCTAAGCAACAGTCACTAGCTGTCAGGGTGTTAGGTTTACAGGTTAGTCCGAGCTTAAGCGGTGGAACAGTAGGCTAAATGACTCACTTTTAAATCTGACTTCATGCCTCAAAAAAAACTGGTTTAATAATCTGGATTAGTTGCACCATAAAACGTTTATTGTTCCACCAACATACCCCAGTAACACCTGTCTGATTAATTCCTCTGTTATTTCTTATGAAGCAATAGTCCTAGTGTCGTTTCACAGTCTCGTTAAGATGGATGCAACAAGTATACCTGATTAATCCGGTTTATCAGGGATGAAAAACAATAGCGGTGTCGATTAGTCGTGTATTTCTTCTGATCAGGTACTGAACTAGACCAGAAACATCCTTGATGATGATTCACCTGGATGATGGAAGTGGAGGATGGAATTTGTGGTGCTGATTAAACAATAAAGTGTTTCTGTTATTTAGCTTAGCCCACTGACTACTATGTAAAAACATTAGGAACATGTGCCAGTTCAACAGTTCTGCACAATGAAAACACAGTTGAATCAGCATTTCTCTCTGTTATTAGACACTAAAGCTGAGGATTTTGTGCTCGACTGTTCTCACTAGTGTTCCTAATGAACTGGCCACTGAGTGAATACTTTATTGGTGTGTTCAGGTTGGACTTCCCGCCTCCTCCCACCATAGCCAAACCTCCTGTTCTTCCTCCATCCAACACCTCTGTCAGCAGAAGCAACTCGTCAGCCAGGGCATCACCCAACAGGTCCTTAAGAGAAACCACTCAGTTGTTGTCTCACCGGCTTTTTGATTAATCATCTTTGTTTCTATTTTTTTTGGCTAATTACGTTTTTTTATCTAACAGGTTTGATGGATGGCGAGATGTAAGTTTTTGTTTTTTATTCAGAGAATGAGTTTTGTAGATGTTTTTATTTGTACAGTGAGTTTGTGCCTGCAAACATTCACACTTCAAGTCATTCAAAGTGTTTTACATTAAAACATAAGAGATATTTATGCACATTAAATTATGTTTTAAAAGTGTAAAATAATTCTTGGACTGAACTGAACTGAACTCTGAATCTTTTCTTCTTTTCTCTTATCAGCAACCACACGACGATGGTGAGATCTATTCGGCTATTTTACTTTTTCATTTCATTTTTTTCCTTTAACATTTAAGCAAAAGCCAAAATATCAAACACTAGTCTGCTCTAGTTTTCCGATCACTCAGGAGGAAGTTTCCCACAGTGAAGTTCTGTTCAAAAATATGGGACATATTTTAGTTTTGATGTTTTTTCAGACATGTAGATTTCTTTTATAATCATGGATGATTTATATAATGAACACTGGACTTGAATGTGTAAATGTAAAAATATTTTTTTTACGTATAATACTTGTGTAGCAGGTGAATCTTATGACTACAGACACTGTGGATCTTTGTGTGTAGATAATTTTTTTCTTGACAAGCTGCTGTGTGTTAAATAAAGATGGGTCGTACTGAGTGTTCCCATTCTCCAGTGTTTATGACTTTAGAGTTGTACTTATTCTCCAAATCCTGCTTCTCTCTTCCAGCTTCTAAAAGTAGCACATTTCCCCTCCATAAAAGCCTGCCCCCCCGCCCTGGACTCCCTGGCCCTCCATCACGCCACGGCGACAGGTAAATTTACAGTTTTATTTGACCCCTAAACAACAAAATCAGTCTATATGCATACGACCTCTGACTTTACCTTCAAAACTCTACAGAAACAAAATGTCACAACTGTCAAATTCTACACCACAGACACATTCTTCATTTATTTAATCTGTTTGTAGTCTTCTGTTTTTTCTCCTTATGTCTTTTAATCTCTTGTCCCAGTCAGCGTTTGTCTGGACTTTTTTTTTTTTTATGTAAAAAACAATAGGACAATTAATTGTTATTGTTCGAACTTTTCATGATTGTTTAAGTTAAATGTTTTTCTTATAATTTGCTCAGTGGATAAACAAAGTAAATTCAGTTAGGACAAATAATAGTGGCTTGAGATTGGAGCCCTGTGGAACACCACGACTGGTCTCTGATGGAAATATATATTTTTTTTATTATTTCCAGAAATCATCATATCATCAATGATGACTAGTTAAATGTTTCTTAACATTATTAAATAAATATGTGTTTTTATTTTTGCAGTCTTCCTTCCAATGTCTCAGGATCTCTGCCTCACAAAATGCCCTCTGGTAAGAACAACACTAACATTCAAGCAGTAGTATGACATTTTGGGAAAAGTCCTCAATCTCTTCCTCACTGAGTACACCACCAAACGACGTGGTGAGGACTAAGTCTTCTTCTAATATGTCCTCTACACCTGGATGCCATTTTAATCCTGGAGTCATAACGGGATATAACCAGTAACAGACATTTAGAAAAAGTTTTTTTTTTTTTTTTTTCTGATAACGGTGTGTGTTTGCAGGGATGGCCGACGACAAAAGAAGCGACAGACAGTCGTTTCGTCCTCCTCCACCAACAACAGGATACACACAGGTAACACAAAATCACACCTTTGTTCTTTCCACATGTGGGCCTTTCTGTGTGGAGTTTGCATGTTCTCCCTCTGTCTGCGTGGGTTCTCTTCGGCTATTTCCTCCCACTGTTTAAAGACATGCTTGTTAGGTTAATGATTTCTCTGAGAGAAAATATATATTTTTTCTTACTTTTAATGTTTTAAAATTTGTATGAAGTAAGCTGTATTCATTTATATTATTATTTTTGCTGTCCTTATTGCTCTGTTAAAGTGTGTTGTGTTTCAAAGTGTGGTTGAATCTGAGTATGTGGATGCTCCTCAGTCTGAACAGCAGGTGGTGCTGTTGTCTTTGTGTCTCCTGAACCTCCTTCATGAGCTTCACCTCTGGCTCAAACCCAACAAATAATAGAAACCATGACCAGTTCTTCGGCTATAGTCTGCAGTCCGTGTGTGCAAACAGTTAAAAAACTAATAATTTTTGCTAAAGGTTTATTTTTTATTTTTATGTGTGTCTGTGTGCAGGAGCTTGATCCTTGCTGGTATGTGGGTAAAGTGACTCGGGGTCAGGCTGAAGGATGTCTGAAACGAGTCTGCAAGGTAACAAGAACAACACAAGGACTTTTATGATTTTAATAAAAATGTACCTTATTTGGATGTAACAAGGGCAACAGGACTTAAGAATTTCATCTTAATTTTTGGATGCAGTAGAAAACATTTCCTCCTGAGATGACGTGACCAGAAGTATTCCTTTAGTTACTTTCTGTGTTCAATAGTTTTACATGTCTGTCTCCTTCTCTGTGGAGGATGGGGCATACCTGGTGAGGGACAGCACACGGCAGCTTGCCAACCAGCCCTTCACCCTGATGGTCCTCTACCAGAACAAGGTCTACAACATCCAGATCAGACAGCAGAACCAGCAGTTCCAGCTGGGAACCGGACTCAAGGCCCAGGAGGTAAAAACAAAGTACACCACATTCTCCTCAGAATAATTAGATGCATTGACCGTGTTTGACTTGAAGAGGGCAGCAGTGACCATGTTTGGCTTGTAGAGGGCAGTAGTGTCTGTATTTGGCCTGTAGAGGGCAGTAGTGACAGTGTTTGACCTGTGAAAAGCAGTATAATCAGACTTAGTGACAGTATTTGGCCTGTAGAGGGCAGTAGTGACAGTGTTTGACCTATGAAAGGCAGTATAATCAGACTTAGTGACCGTGTTTGGCCTGTAGAGGGCAGTATAATCAGTGTTTGTTTTGTGTTTCCAGTCATTCCCGTCAGTCACCGACATCATCTGCCATTACTCCCAATCTCCTCTGCTCCTCATCGATGCTAAAAACCGGGGCTCTGGCCAACAGAACCAGTGTATGCTGTCCGACCCGGCCGCATATTACATGACTGGACAGAACTGGTCCTGACCAGATGGGTCCTGATCCAACCCGTCGCTAAACTAAAGCAGAGGGAAACCCCGTTTAGATGAATGTTGACCTCAAATGTATTCCAGCTTACTGGAAGGTTTTTGACAGCAGATAAAAAGATATCAGGTTTTTGCACATGTTGCTTTATTTCCTTGTTTTTACTGTTTGTTGTCTTTATTCTCCGGAGATTGCAATCCTTTCAGACTTTTAAAACCTTTTCCACTTTGAAATGTTTTGCTTTTACATTCTGATGTCTGTCAGCACTTCCTGGATGACATATATTCCACGTTCAAACTATGCTTAGATGCTTATTGCTGAAACTGTTAACCTGATCTTAGTGATATCTATCATGATTGTATTTACCACCCAAACCTATTCATCAACCATCTGGTGTGTTTTTTAATTCACTGTCAGTGTGTCTCAGCTTTTGTCACTCAATAAAACTTCCCGAAACATCAATGTGTCGAGCTGTCTCTTAAAAGATGAATTGATTTTAAGAGTTTCCAATAAGAACTATAACAAAAACAAGAATAAAACACATAAAGATGAACAAAATAAATAAATAAATAAGAAGGTGATAATTAAAAGCAAACACTCATCAAAGTACTGATTTGTAATTTCTTTTTCTTCCTTTAGTTCAATAAAAACAATAAACTGATGTGCAAAGCTTCCTTCATTTCAGGTTTTTATAATAATTAGGAAAAGGAAGTTTAACTCTCGGTGAAATGCTAACATGACTGACATTGTTTACTGCGTGTGAAAATACTTGTTCAGTGCAGATATGTGGATTTGTTTGACAGTTAAAGGTGTCCTGTTACTTTTTCCCACCAACCCCTACAACACACACACACCTTCCTCCCTGTTTAATCCCAGTCATCAGTCCGTTGTAGTTCAGACAGTGTTGTTTAGTCTGCGTCGTCCTTGAAGGCACCGCCAAGATTAACGCTGCCATTGCCAACTGTCGAGAGTCATGTGAACAGATAAGGAGGGCTATCTGATTCAGTTCAGACACAGACAGATACTCAGTTCAGTGTTTGGAACTGATTTAGAGAAAATTAGTTCAGGAAGAGGCAGCACAGTGACATGGTGGTTAGAACTGAAGCCTCACAACAAGAAGATTCCAGATTTGAATCCATGGGGCAACGGGGCCTTTCTGTGTGGAGTTTGCATGTTCTCCCTGTGTCTGCTGGGTTCTGTCTGGGTACTCTGGCTTGCTCCCACTGTCCAAAGACATGCTGGTTAGGTTCAGTGGTGATTCTAAATGTGAGTGTGAATGGTTGTCTGTCTCTCTGTGATAGGCTGGAGACCTGTCCAGGGTGTACCCCGCCTCTGGGATAGGCTCCAAAGAACAGTAGCTAACAGTAGCTCCTGCTAGCTTCCCAGTCTCTCAGCTAATAGTAGCTCTTCCTAGGTTCCTAGCCTTCCAGCTAACAGTAGCTCCTCCTAGCTTCCTGGACTTAACAGGAGAAAGTTCCTTCTTGGTCAGACTGATTAGAGGAATCCGTCCTCTTTTATGCTAATGTGATGTGTTTGGGGCATTTGAGAAACAATGGATTTGGGCGACACCTCAAACAGCAGCTGCTGTTGTGTTTGTGTTCAGTGTCTCTTGAAGTTGATCCAGAGTCAGACCACATGAATCAGTGGAAACTCACACAGAAAATTAAATGAACTCTTTAGTCTGTAATGAAGACTGCAGCCTGAAGGGGGCGCCAACCGGACCCTGAAATAGTCTTCATTCATTCATTCATTCATTCATCATCTGTAACCGCTTGTCCTGTGAAGGGTCGCAGTAATAGTCTTGATTATTACATCATCAGCCTTTAATGTTCAGTCACATGACTTCTAGGATTTGCTCACCTTTCCAGCTTTAGTTAAGATGTTCTCTCTTGGACAGTCTTCTTTTGAATCAGTTTTTAACGGATCTAAACATTTTTATTTATTTTTTTTACCACTTCATCTTCTTCAACTGCGAATATAATTGACTGTAAATATCTTTTCTTGTTGTTCTTAAAATAATTTCTGCTGAACTTGTGCTGGTTGGTTGGAACTACTGAAAATCCCTTCAGTTTAGAATTTCAAAATAAAAGTCACAGACTCATCTGGAAAACAAACAAATAAAAACCTTTAAAGGCTGTAATTTAATTTGCATTTAATTTAAGAACCTAATGGATCTTCAGTGATTTAATGAGGAATGATCAGTTTAAATGTTATTTTGTTTAAATGTTATTTTGGGGAGCCCTCCTAATCAAGCCCCTCGAGGGTTTTTGGGGTTTCCCCGGCATGTCTTTTTGCCTTTTCTTTCTTTAATTGTGTATTGTTCATGCACTTTCAGTAATGTTATTGTTGTTGTGTTTTATCGTAATTTAAATGTGCCAAATAAAAATGAAAATTAAATGAAATCAGAAAACGCTTCAGAAGCTCAGAGTTGAGTTTATTGAGCAGAGCTCACATTTAAGTAGCTGGAACCAACAAAACAAACAATAAATGATAGTTAATAAAATAATTTGATCATAAACACATGTTCGGTTTTATTATGTGGTTCTTTGTGTGTTTCAGGAAATAATAAAAAGTGAAACTGAAATCTTTATGACTGTAACGTCTGAAACTGTAACAGGCTGACAAACCTCAGGGCAGGAATCCAACTTGTTCTTATTCAAATCAGCCCCCCACCCTTCAGTGTCTCACCTGCAGCCGCCAATCACCTCGTGTGTGGGTGGGGCCACAGAGTATAAGTGTCTCAGGTGAGCGGCAGGTGTAGACAGAGGAGACAGAGAGGAATAAACAGCATGGAGTCCTTTGTGCCACAAGGTCTGTCCCCTCCACCATGTGGACGCTCCCTCCCCCAGCAGGAACTTCTGTCTCTGGGAGTCGAGCCGTCCGACTTCAGCCTGTACAGTCCTTCACCTCCACCCGACTGCAGCCCATCTCCATGGTTTCAACCATCCATCAGTTGCCCGGACCAGGGCCTCCTGACTGGGGCCACAGGGGCCCCCCCAGGCCTCCCTCCAGCCTTCAGAGGCCTCTTCCCTCACCTCCATGGCCTCCAGGGCTCCATGCTCTTCAACGGCCCCTGGTTCTCGCTGTCCTCCACAGATGACATCCTGAGCCTGGTCCGTCCACCCTACTCCTACTCCGCCCTCATCGCCATGGCAATCCAGAGCTCGCCAGAGCAGCGGCTGACCCTCAGCCAGATCTACCGCTACGTCTCAGAGAACTTCCCCTTCTACAGCCGCAACAAGGCCGGCTGGCAGAACTCCATCCGCCACAACCTGTCCCTCAACGACTGTTTCTGCAAAGTACCCCGAGACGAGAAGGACCCAGGTAAGACAGAACCACGCCTCCCTCCCTACCCCTGAAAAAGAGTCAGACTTTTATTTTATTGAAGAAAATACTAATCAACAATTTAGAAGTGGCTTCATTCTTCTAATGTTTAACAAAAACAAACTAGATTAGCTGCAGGTTTCTTCCATTAGTAAAAGCAACTGATTTAAGAAGGTTGTTAAAGAGAGTTCAGTAGCTCCTCCAAGCTTAGCCTCCTAGCTAACAGTAGCTCTGAATACTTTCTGGATGTTTATTTCATGATTTTATTTTATTGAATTCGAAAGAACAGAAACAGCTGCTGGTGCTTTTCTTTAACCTTCCTCCTCCTCTTCCTCCTCTCTGCAGGAAAGGGAAACTACTGGACTCTGGATCCAAACTGTGAGAAGATGTTCGACAACGGTAACTTCCGCAGAAAGAGGAAGAGGAAGGCTGACAGCGAGAAACCTTCCTCCTCCTCCTCTTCATCATCAATGCCCTGCCCCAAACTTCCCATCACGCACTGCAGCGGCAACACCGACCTTCCTCCTCTTCTCTCAGATGCCGACAGCTTCCTGTGTCACCTCCAGGACTCTCTCCTCCTCCCTCCTCCTCCTCCTCCTCCTCCTCCTCACTCTTCCTCCCTCTACATGCAGGTACCAGACCACGTCACTCCACCTCCACCTCCACCACCTCAGGGATACATGTGCTCTTACTCCCCCGGCGCTGTGGTGCCACAGTGGGACACCTGCAGCTCCTCTCCCCGCCTCCGCTCCTCACCCTCTCCCCTCTTCTTCTCCTCTGAGTCGACTCCCCCACATTTCTCCCCTCTCGCCGATCCTCAGAGCGCCCCCCCACCACTCTACATAGACCTGCAGACGATGTCCTGTCCTCCGTCTGAGCTCCAGGAGACCCAGCATCTGCATTATGTGGAGACCCAGCATGAGCCTCTGTTCTCTGGGGTGTTCCCTGAGGCTCTGCCCCTCGACCCGCTGGTTCTCCTCTGAGTTTTATGTTGAGTTATAAATGTTGATGGATGTAAAGACTGAATGTTTCTATTTATTGTTTTTTAATATTATCTTAAACTTAAAGTTGTGTTCTAATGTAAATATGAGTTTGGAATAAAAAAAAGAGGAAAAACTGGCGGTGAATAGAGTGAATCCTGTTCATATGAAACTAAAAATACACAAAGACAGAGTAATTCTGAATAATATAATTTGACAGGTTGATGCTGTATATATTGGGATTTTTAAAGGAGGTTTGACTAAATCACTTCAAATTCATAAGGATGTAAAAGTAACATTGCTATGCTAGCTAGCTTAGCTGCTATTATTTCCTCTTCGGTATGAACTGATGTTGCTGCTTTCGTTCTTAAATTTGTGGAAAAACAAAAGGAAAAAACAAAGTTAATACTTTTACATCTACAGATAATTTAGCTTTAGAGAGCTATAGATTTAATTTAATATAGCACATTGACGTTAGCTGTTAGCGTCCTTCCATAACTATATATATATAGTTAGCATCTTCTGTTACTTCAGCTTGTGGAGTTAGCAGCCATCTATTTCTTTAATTGTATAGATAACAACTTTTTCTGAATTAAGCAGTGTAGTTAGCATCCTCCCATGGTTTTAGCGGTGTAGTTAGCATCTTTCTATAACCTGAGTAGCATCAGGTTTCTCAGTTTTCTGTATAGATTCCACATTGAGGTTCGAAGTTTTTATAAATAATAAAAATGTGTTCATGCCTCAAGCCTATTTTAAACCACGCGACTTGCTGTAAACCAGATCAGTGCAGGTCTGTGAGCCAGACAGGGGAACCTGAGGCTCTGTGGCCCCTGAACAGTTGCACGAAAGAAGACAAAGCGAAAGTATACTTGTTCCCATGAAGATTCTTCAGCACCTTCAAACAAACAAACAAGCAAACAAACAGAGTAAACAAACAGAGGGGTCCTGTGGCTTGTGAATCTGCTGAGTCATGTGACCTCTCAGCGTTTGAATGAGTTTCAGTGACTCAGCAGTATAGGAGATTATAGATCAGAGCGGTTATGTCAGCAGTGCTCGGATTTCCCACAGACAGCGAAGTCACATCTAGTTGATGTTCAGTGGGAAAGACACATGAATCTGATCTCAGGTCTGCAGTGAATGAATGAATGAATGAATGAATGAATCCTTCTGAGCTCTAACATGATGAATGTGACTGATGAACGACTGGGTTTGAAGGTGGAGGTCATAATTAGGGGCCCATGAATGCATGAATGTAATATGTGAATGGAAGGTCCTCATAAAACAGAAAGAGGACTTGTGTGTGTGTGTGTGTGTGTGTGTGTGTGTGTGTGTGTGTGTGTGTGTATGTGTGGGGAGGCTATCACTCTGACTGATCAATACTGCTGACTCATCACGTCTGATTGTTTGTTTACATACAACACTGTGTGTGTGTGTGTGTGTGTGTGTTGTATAATTCACTATGAGGCTGCAGACAGGCGTAACATCGGGTTATATTTTAAAAGAATAAAACAACGTTGAATGTGAAATCAAATCAAATAATTACTTTATATTAATTATTCTTTGTGACTCTTTCTTGTCAGATGGATTTTCGTTCAGTTTTTTTGGAAGGGGAACAGAACTGATACTGAGTGAACCCGTGCGGTCGCTCACTGTGTCGAATGTTTTAATCCTGGATGCCCCTTTGAGTGTTAGCTTTAGTGTTCATTTCCGTGTTAGCTGAGGATTTAGTCTCAACTCTGTTAGTTTTAGTTTTTAGCTGCAGGTTAGCTGTAGTTTTAACTTAGATTAGCTATAGGGCTAGCTCTAGGGTTAGTTTTGAGATTCAGCTTCAGTGTTCGCTGTAGATTGGCTTTATTGTTAACTTTAGAATTCGGTTTTCACTTTTAGGGGTTGTTTTAAGGGTTTATTGTGAGTTGTAGGTTAGCTATAGAATTGGAGCTAATGTTATTTTTAGAGTTGTAGCTGTATGTTTTATTCTTAACTGTAAGTGTTAGTTTTGGTGTTAGCTTTATTAGCAGCTGTGCACGAGCTCTGGTGTTAACCTCTGTGTTAACTCTAGTGTTAACATAGTGTTAGCTGTAAGTTAGACTGGAACTGCAGTTCAGTGGTTAGCGAAACAGCTTTGGGACTGTGGCTGGTTTTATTCTCTGTCTGTCCGTGACTGAGGAGCCTCCCTGTTTGAGACAAAAACATCAAGTCCTCCTGAAGTAAGTGTTTAAATTTAGAAGTGAAAACTTTAAGGTTAGAGTAGCACCATGTCTGGGTTAGGGTGTGTTGTTAATGGCTGAGTGTAAGTGTGCCACTTGTTGACACGCCAAACATCCCATCGTATCAGGATCTGATAGTCTTCATCACACCGTTATTGACACAACAGCAGGACGAGGCCTCGGAGTGTGTCGCCTGTTTACGGCCACATGCTTCATCAAGGCAGCATGTGGAGGCAACCCCCCCACAAAACACCCCCCACTGGTCTCCATTAAACCACAGCATTTGCATCTCAGACTAGGAGGGAGACAGGAGGGAGTGTTGAATGATCCTCCTCCTTGTTTAACGTGTCAGTGGATTCAAGTGTTTACATTAGATATGGATAGAGATGTAGATTTAATTCAGAATTATTAAACTTTACCATCAATCTGCAGAACAGGTTGTATGTCTGACCTTCACCTTCTACCAAGGTACATGGAGGACGTTCAGACTCCATTAGAGCGACGCTTCATCAGGGTCATCAAGAAACACACAGTTAAACAAATGTTCAGTTTAAATTAACTTTGTAATTGAAGTTAGCGCACAAAGAAGCGCACAAAGAATGAAATTACGTTTCACTGACTCCCAACAGCAGCTATATACAGAAAGGAAACAAACAAAAAACTATAAAATAAACGATTAATAAATCTTATTTCACTAGGTTGGCTTCAGTTTTAGCTGTAGTGTCAGCTTTAGAGATAGATATAGTGTTACCTTTAGTGTTAGCTTTAGAGTTAGCTGTAGTGTTTGCTTTAGAGATAGTTGCAGTGAGGAATATTTAGACACATTTTAATGCCACATGTGAACACATCTACTTAATGCTAGACAGTAGTGAGCAGATGTTAATGAGATGTCTTATCGGGACCTTTCCAAGACTTGATTTCACTCCTGTAGCATCTCCCTGATGGGAAGAAGAGGTGAAGATGATGTGTTGTGGGTCTGTTCTCCTGATACACCTGGATGTCAGTCTAGTTTTTGTTGATATTCCCTCAGTCATGGGTGAACCTCTTCACTACAGTTTTCTGGTGTCTTTTCTGAGTCTTTTCTGAGTCCATCTACAACAAAACAAGTCTCCCAAAACTGAGGCGAGTTTCCTGAAATGCTTCAAACTGATTAGAACCTGAAGCTATTCAACAACCTCTCGGGCTTGTTCTTAGAGGTGGATCTGTCTGTGCTGGATTAAACTGTCTGATCCCTCCTGTGACGAGACGTGTCATCACCACTCTCCAAGCCTTGATGCTCAGGGGCACGTCAGCAGGCAGCAACACTGACAGAACTGCTGGCACAATGCCGCTATGTGTGTGTGGTCGATCTTGCTAACCGCCAGGCTGACGACTGGTTGCTTCACATTTGCATAACGTCACACACACTGTAACACACTGGAGACAATGAAGCAACAATAAAGTTCGGTTCTCAGACATTTCACTGAACATTTCTCTAACCTAACTCCCCTCATCCTCATTTTAGTCACGTCTTCACCTCTAAACTTGACATTTTACGCTCTGAAGACTTTTTGACCCCCGAGGGAAGTCAAGTCTTCACAGCTTGAGTAAAACCCACAGTTAAATTTGATCCGGCGGTCGTCTTGTCATGCTGGTATCCTGACAGATTTAATGGAGACGACCCGTATGCTTCCTGTCGCGTCCGTTAATGTGACATCAGATCGGGTTTAAGCCCCAACAATCGACAGATATCGGGTGGGAGCATCAGGGCGGCTCACCTGCAGGTTTCTGCTCAGAAAACAGTTAATGAGTTGTCGGTGGATTTAAAAAAATCTGCTGAGCATTCATACAGAGACAGGGAATGCACAAAAGCATCATTTTAAACAAAGATAATATGGAACTACCTCAAGGATTTTCCTTTAACTAACACAGAGAACCCCAAAGTGAACCTTTAGACATTTTAAAGGAAACTTAAATTCTCTAAAAAACACAGAGGACCCTTTAATGGTAGATGGGACCCTAGAACCAGGACTGTCACATTTTCCTAAATATCTCTGAGACCCATTAGCCCCGAAATGATCCCAAAATATCAAAATAAACAACTGAAAACAGCCAAGCTCCATAAAGACTTAGAGAACCTGCTACAGCATAGCAAATGCAAACACCCTTAAAGAGTCACAGAGAACCCTAATCCTCTTTTAACCCCTAAAAATGACCGACCCCCTAAAACCCCTTGAGGAATCTTCTTGAACTTCTAGAACTTATCAAACGTTGTCTGAATCAACTTTTTCAGAACCTGCCTAAAGACTGTTTATCATCAGGACTCATGTTGCCGTCTCAGTTAACCCAAATGAACTCCTTAGAAGATGATAAATGCATCCCCTAGAACATCTCCTAGAAAGCCCCAATCCGTTTGGATGGTTTAATATATTCTGGATGTCATTATTGGACCTTAGATAACCCTCAGGCACAACATTAACCCTCCTGGAAACTTTGAACCAACTGAAAGAATCGAGAAAACCTGTGAAATCCTCTAAAGGCAACGTAAAGGATCCATAGAACATGTCATTGAAGAGGCTATAGAACCTAATCAGGATTTTCTAAGAACCTCTCAGCGACCCTGGAAATCTGAATTCAGGGAGTACCCCCCAAAACACTCGGTGAAACATCTCTAACAGACAGCATCACTTTCTTTCTCTGGATGTTTCCTTCTGTCGTCTTCGGGTCTTAGCAGTGGAAAGTTTCTGTTCCCTCGGGCTGAGTGTTGACAGGAGTTTATTCACATCACAGAGAAGAGGGATGAGGTGGACGTGTCTGAGCAGGTCGGCGGGTCGGACTGAGGAGGAACCTGTTCGCTGGAGCTACACCTGCTCTGTTCAGACACTTTTTACAGTTTCACGTCTGATCATTTAGCTTTAACTTCTTCTATCCTCAAAGGCTGCTTCAACAGCAGATTCCAACCACAGAGCTATGCCTAGACTCTCTGAGGGCCAGGGGCCAAACAGACAAAGGGGCTCCCACCCAGAGGGTCTCGGTTCAGTTACACCTCCAGG
Source organism: Chelon labrosus (assembly GCF_963514085.1). Taxonomy (NCBI): domain Eukaryota; kingdom Metazoa; phylum Chordata; class Actinopteri; order Mugiliformes; family Mugilidae; genus Chelon; species Chelon labrosus. Next base: position 15,700,316 of record NC_140350.1, on the reverse strand, counting down.
TTAAAAAAGTCCCTGAAACCGTGTTCCTGTTATGTGACGTTTGCATGAGTATTATATCTGTGACACTAGCATATTAAAGACTGTAAAGTCCCATTGAATGCATCGAGCAGACCCTTAAATTCTGAAGGTTCCCCTCGAGGTTTCCTGGTACCTCATGAAGGCCTCCTTAAACCCCGCTCAGTAAGACACTTGAACTGATTCAAGGATCTCTTGACCTTAACTCAATTCTTTGTTGTTATCAAAAATAAAATGTCAAAAACAATATGTAAAAATGGTTTCAAATACCTGGAGAGCTCTCATGTTTCCTGTAATTTAGAACACACTGACATACTTCAGAACTATTTCCATACACTTTTACACAAGCGTTTCATTTTATACTTTTTACTCATTTACAATTTCACCGAGCTGATTACCTCAAACTTTATTCACCATGATTCTATCAAAAAAAAAAAAGTGGTTTCCATTAAAATTATATATCTATTATAATTACACACACATACACATATATATACATTAGAGCTTAGTGAGATTTTTTTAATAAATTATTTAATAAATATTAATGTAAATGCTTTACTTGCATGTAAAATATATAGGAGTGACAGAAATATCTTTAGCAGCTATTTAATCATTAACAATTAATAGTTTGCATTAAACTTCTTTTATGAAACTATAACATTTTGTTTCTTCTTTTAAGCGTGGTCATGTGCGGTTTGGTCAGACCAGTTTAAAGATGATCATTAGACTCAGTGATGCTCTGCTGCCCCCGTGTGGTCGAACAATGCAGATTGTTCTGAAGAGCAAGAATAAAACTTTCTGGGGGTTTTACAGTCAATGCTCTTCTTTTTATTTTGTGTTAACTGTGAAACTAAGTAGACTTTATTCCTTTTATAAATTTTATTAAGCGGTTACAGAAGATTCAATTCAATTCAGTATCATTTACATAGTGTCAATAACAATACAAATTGTCGTAAGACGCTTTACAACATAAGTTCTGAAACCCGGCCTGAAACCACCAGAGCAAGCCTGAAGGCGATGGTGGCATGGAAAAACTCCCTTTTAACAGGAAGAAGCCTTGAGCAGAGCCCAGCTCATATGGAGGGACCCATCTGCCTAAGGCCAGCCGGGTAGAGACAGAAAAGAGAGAAGAGAACAGTAGGAGAAACGAGATAAACATACATCAGTCATAGATGCATACATCTGACTAAAGCGTACATGAATCTCTGAGATGTTAAGGCCAGATACAATGACTTGTCTGAGTTTAAGAGTAAAAAAATACAAGTCAGATAAGATTGCCTAAAGGAAACATGTATAATGTGAAGAGTATTAGCACAGAACCCCCGAGGAACTCCATAACTTACTTTTGTATAAGTAGAAGAATCATTGTTGACATCGACAAACTGGAATCTGTCAGACAGATAGGATTCAAACCAGTCTAATGCAGTTCCTTTAATCTTGATCACACTTTCATGTCTCTGTAGTGAAATATTGTGATCAATAGAGTCAAATGCAGCACTAATGCTAGCAGGATATACCAGGGAGCTAGCCTCCTCCAATTCATGACCTTCTTTTTCAGAAGGGCAACTAAGTTTAGTGTTGTACTAAGCGATGCTGCAGTGCCATGAACAAAATAATCTGTTTGTGTAGGAGTTAAATTGTGGTTGCTGTCGTCCACATCATTGGCACATGGCACTGAGGTAAATAATGAAGAAATTAACTCCTTATATGTATATAGGCATCTACTGTAATGTCTTTCCAATTCCTGTGTAATTCATTATTGTAAATTCAAATGTTAGGTAATGATCGGACAAAAGAGGGTTATGAGTAAATACTGTCAAACCTTCAGTTTCTATGCTGTATGTTAGCACAAGATCTAAGCTGTGATTAAAACAGCGAGTTGATCCGTTTACATTCTGAGAAAAGACAATTGGATCTAATAATGATGTAAATGAAGAGCTAAGGCTGTCACTGACATCAACAGTCACCTATAATGACTTTATCTGTTCTAAGCACTGAATAACATAAACACTTAGAAGAGAATTCAGTTAAAAACTCAGAGTAAGGAACAGGTGGGCGATTCACCACAACAAAAATATTTTTTTTTGTGTTTTCCAGTCTTAAAAAGTATAAAACTTTTATCTTTTATCCAAGAGGTTGAATTCTTTTTTATAGAGGTAGTTCTGTTATATAAACTGTTTTATGACTTAAAATGTCTTTATGCTTTAAGACAGTAAACATCTCAAACACAGAACAGACTTCACTCTTCACACGTCTTTTAATAATAAAAAACAGAATGAACAAATATGAGGAACATCAGCTTTCATACAAAATAAAAAACAAACACTGTTCTTTAGAGACTACTGATCAGAAATCAGTTGTAGAAAAATATCCTTATTCTTCCAGCTGGGAAACTGTGGTTCACGAGGCAATTAGCCTAGCTTAGCACAGACACTGGCAGCAGGTAGGAACTGTTAGCGTGGGTCTAGTTGGTCTCTGACTGGCTGGTGTCTCAGAGAGCTTTGGGCAAGTTGGACACCTCCTCCACACACTCGTCGTAGGTGTCCTGATAATCCTGGTGAGGTTTGATCAGGATGACGCAGGTCGGCCTCTTGGAGCCCGCTGATGAACCCAGATCCTGATTTCAAAATAAAAGTCAGACGTGAATGGACGAAAAAACGGCAGTATAGCTGTAAGGTTAGCATGTCGTTAGCCTGGTTATTATAGCTGTAATGTTAACATGTCGATATCCTGGTTATTATTACTTCATCTGAAATATTAGCATGGTTATTAGATCTGTGATGTTAGCATGTCATAAATAATTGTAACTGTAATTTCCTACTCTTAAACTCAGACAAAACAGAAGTTATTGTATTTGGTCCTAAGCATCTCAGAGATTATCTAATCACATGGTTTCTTTGGATGGCATTACCTTGGCCTCCAGTACTATTGTGAAAAACTTTGGTGTTATATTTGACGAGGATATGTCCTTTAAATTGCACATAAAGCAAGTAACCAGGACTGCCTTCTTTCACCTGCGTAATATCGTCAAAATTAGGAACATCCTGTCTCAGAGTGATGCTGAAAAACTAGTTCATGCATTTGTGTCGTCCAGACTGGATTATTGTAATTCATTACTGTCTGGCTGTCCAAATAGCTCTTTAAAAAACCTCCAATTGATTCAAAATGCCGCAGCAAGAGCATTGACAGGAATTAGCAAGAGAGATCATATTACTCCAGTTTTATCTTCTCTTCACTGGCTCCCTTTAAAGTCTAGAATAGAATTTAAAATCCTCTTGCTTACATACAAGGCCCTTAAAGGCCTAGCTCCATCGTATCTTAAAGACCTCATTGTACCATATCATCCCGACAGATCACTTCGGTCTGAAAGTGCAGGCCTACTTGTGGTTCCTAGAATTTCAACAAGTAGAATGGGAGGCAGAGCTTTCAGCTATCAGGCTCCTCTCCTGTGGAACCAGCTCCCAGTTTGGGTTCGGGAGGCAGACACTCTCTCTATTTTTAAGGTCAGGCTTAAAACTTTCCTTTTTGATCAGGCTTATAGTTAGGGCTGGACTAAACCATCCCTTAGTGATGCTGCTATAGGCCCAGGCTGCTGGGGGACGATGCACCAAACACATGTCCTCCTTCTTTCTTCTCTCTCCTCTCTCGCATCCTCCACTTTCTTTTCTCTGGCACAGAGCTCTTGCCCTCTAATATCCTATCTACTACTAGTCATGCAATTCTGTGCTATTACTATATTGAATGTTTGCTGCTGTGTGCTAACAGCTAACTGGCTCACCACTTTGGAGGGGATGTAGGCGTACGGCAGGTTCCTGTCCTCACACATGACCGGCAGGTGGCAGTAGACGTCGATGGGTAGAGTGTCACCGGCCAACACAACAATACTGAGAGAAAAACAGGTTAAATGCGTTAAATCATTCTAGAAGAAGACAACATCTTTAACGAGAAGACAACATGGAGGGACACTCACCCTTTCTCTCCTTTGTTGATGAACTTCTGAACTTCCTTCACTCCTCTCCGGATGTTCTTCACTTTAGCAGCTGGAAACAGGAAACACAGTAAACCAGACTTCATTGAAAAATCTGTAATTTTTAGATCAGGTTATATAAACAGCCTGTTATCAACACCGCAGTCTGCAGGAGGATCTCAACACAAGCCGGTCAAAAGTATATATGCCGAATGAATGCGTGCAGTGATTCGTACATAACGTGTATAATCTAATGTGCTAAATTTATTATATTATCTGTTGTCAAACGAAGACCTTTAAATTCGTTAATTTTTGAACAGGGTTCGGCACGGACTAAGCGGACTGAGTGTTAGTAGCTCCCTTCTTCTTCGTTTTCACCTTTTTTGACGCATTTGTAGAGCTTCTTGCTGAGTTTTCTGGAGGCCAGCGGCTGAGCGACCTGGTTCAGATTCGCGATCAGCTCCTCGTAGGACTTCTCCGTTCCTCCGGTAGCCGCCGCCGCCTCCTCTCCGTCCGTCGCAGCCTTCTCCTTCTTCACCTTAGTCATCCTGATCGATTGGTCCGACCAATAATCGACGATAAACAACAATCTTTAAGCTGTTAGCTTCTCCTGGTATCAACACGCGAAGAAGACCACACGTGGGTTTCGATTTCTTCTTCTACTGTTTGTTTGAAAGCGGAACAACAGCTGACCCTTCAAAATAAAAGACCACACAAGACATTTTTTTTTCTTCTGAAATGTAATAAAACCGAATTTATATGATGTATTTGCACATATTAAAAGGAAAAAAAAAAAACGATTTGAAAACTTATGTATAAATAAAAAGTGTGACTTTGATTCAGTTCATGAAAATACTGAACAACAGTTTCAGTTTATTGAATGTTGGATTCAGCTTGAAACAAAATGTGTTTAATAATTTAATATAATCAAAAGAGGTTAATTGAATATTTAATGACAGTTGAGGAACAAAATAAATTAAATGAATAGCTGATAAACATAAAAAGAATAAGAGTATCGGATGAGGTTAGTAGTAAACAAATAACAGAATACTATTGATCAACTATCGGTTGTTGTTTTGTCGTCACAGCGATCGCGTCATCAGCGGGAGATGATGTCACCCAGCATGGCGGGAATCTCCCTCTTCTTCATCTCGGTGGACATCTGACACCAGACGCAGGGCAGACAGAAGGTGGAGCACAGACAGTCGTTGCACAAGGTTCCCTGAACGCACCACATAAAGGGTTAGTGATCTATGAGTTAATGAATCAACCAACCAACCAAACAGGCCCAAACTGTGAAGCAAGTTTGAGTGACATAACAATGGGTATTAGCTGCATTAGTAATCTCAGGCTGTCTGAAGGCCGCTGTGTTACGTCGCTAACATCAAACAATTCTTCACAGTTCAGAGCTCTGTTACTGGTAATGGAAGTAGTGAGCGAAGCTTTGTGTCCCTACTTTGATGCCGTAGCGCAGACGGACGGAGGCCCTCATGGACATGGACACGGGATGGACACAACCACACACGTCAAGCAGGGGGAGACAGAGACACTGACCGAACTCTTTAGTGGTTTTACAGGCAAAGCAGGGACAACACCAGCATGCGAAGCAGCCTGAAGACAAGCATTCATTATATTTTAATCAGATTTTCTTCAAGTTTTATCTTCAAGTGTTTACAGGCCTTTATTTGTATTTGTTTAATTACTATTTGAAGTGACTATTTACTGGTGTGTTGGTCCTTACAGCATTCAAAGATATTTATTTACATTTTTTTTAATATGTGAAATCAATATTTGAATGGAGTGTAGACAAAAGAAACATTGGAAATTAAAAATTAAAATGGCAGATACTTGAATAGAGTTTGGTTTACATCCATATTAGCTGTTTAGAAGAAAACTTGCAGATATATTTCAACTGGTCTGATCATTTAAAGCCTTAACATTTTATATTAAATGTCATATTTCAGTTTGTACAGAATCAATAAAGGTTATAAACTGTGTTACTGTACATTGTTTCATGTCGTGGCAGCAGTCACAGATCCCAGACGCCCACTCATCTGCATCAAAGGAAACGACCTGGGGCTGACTCGACACCGTCCAGCTCATCCTCCACCGGGCAGATGTTAAATCAAAAGGTATTTGAATGGAGTTTGGTGTGGACTCTTCTCAGCATGGAACAGGTTTTTGAACAAACAAACAAATATAAAAGCTGTAGTCGAATGACCAGTTCACGTCTTTGTTCCTGTGAAAACAACAAATTAAAGCAGAAGAAGAACAGGTGATAATGTTACCTGTCTGGTAGGAAGACTGCTCTGATTGGGATGGAGGTTTCTGACGAACCGGATCAACGTGCTGAACTGGATTCTGTCTTCATGTCATCACAGCTGAAAGCCTTTTATTTTGACGTCTCAGCCACAGGAAATACTTGTTTTTCATTTTATTTGTTTTTTATTTGAAGTTATTTTAGATGCATTTCATGCTTGATAAATGTCATACAAATAAAATTCCAGAGCATCTTTTATACCCGTTCATGTCACGTTCATCTGAGTAATTACAGTTTAGTAGTTTGGCTGCGAGGAGGAGACAAACAACATCAGACTGGTTCAGGTTTGACACCAGCACTGATTCTGATCATGTTAAGTAGTACAAAGACAAACAAAGAGACAGAATTAAAACACTGATTATAAAGACCTGCCAGGAACAGCAAGAGAGACAACTGTCACCATCAGACGTTATTCCATCAACCTATCAACGTTTTTATTAAATTAAAGCATCAGAAACATGAACAGAGCAATTTTTAAGGTTATTGATGGTTCTCTAAGGATTAACTAAATGTTCTCTAAAGTTATGAACATTCTCTGGACGTTAACTTAATGTTTTCTGTTGGATAGCTGAACATTTTCTTAAAATGATGGTAAAGTTAGCCAAATATGGCTTCTGGTAACTTGTGATAAGCTAACGATGAAGTAATAGAAGTCTCATCTATGTACTTTAACACAAGTACACACACATTCACACATCAGTGCCACGCACTGGGAGCAACTGGGTGTTCAGTGTCCTCAAGGACACTTCAGCACGTGGCACATTCCAGGGATTGAACTGTTAACCCTCTGGTTCGTGGACAACCCATTCTTTCTACTGAGCCACAGCCATGTTCCTGTCACTCTCCAGCATTGTAGAGCAAATCAGAATCAGAATCAGAATCAGCTTTAATGGCCAAGTATGTGCACATACAAGGAATTTGATAGTGCAGAGTTATTGTTATTGTTCATGTGAATGGTCTCACACTCTGTCACTGCTCAGAGTTCAAGATGACTGCTGGTGTTTATATATATATATAAATATATATATATATATATTTGTTGCATTTGTTGTGAACACATCAAGAATGAGTGAAGCTCTGTGGCTGGAGTTCATTCATTAAACAACTCCTTTAATGCTCAGAGACAGGACTGTGGGCAGAGCTTCTGCACTCAGGGGCAGTACTCGTAGTCTCCGCCCCCGTCTCCACCCCCATCTATCTCATAGACGTTCTCACCTGACCCCACCGAGCCTTGACTGTGCGGATGCAGGGTTGACGAGGTGGAAGTGAAGTGGACAGGAGTGCTGACCTGCTGCTGGACGCTGAGACAGAGACGCAACTTTAATCCATAATGAACAAAAAGATCGGTCAGAATTCAAAACTTTTTATAAAAAAAAAAAAAACAAAAAAAAAAAACAAAACAAACAAAAAATCAGCCTCAATTCATCTCTCTCGGTTTGTTGAACTGAACGTCTTGATCCAACACAAATAATTTGACATTTTAAATTAATCTAAGCTGATTGATTTTTTTTGGTAAAAAGTTTCATTTTTATAACTCTAACGTCTCAAATACCTCGATTTTACGTTTTTCCTTCTATATTTTCATTATATTCTCAATATTTTTGAGGTTTTGTGGACATTTATCTTTTAGTTTTTCCAAAAAAGTTAATTTGACAGTGAAGATTGTTAGTTGTCGTCGCTCCTCACTTTGACGTTCTTGGATATAAGAGAACAGAACAAAGCTTTAGAGTAGGTCCATGTTCCACTTTGTTAGTCAGTGACTCATTTCCTGCAAGAAACCTCTGGGGTTTTTCTGTTTCTGCTCAAACAAAAGGTTCTCTGCAGGTTACCTGAATGTTCTCATGAACTTTCTGTGAAAATTAATTTAATGTTCTTTTAAGGTGAACTTCAAGTTCTCTGGAGGTTAACTGGAATTTCCCTAAGGTGTGAAGATTCTCTTTCCGTTAACTGAATCAACTTGGAAGATTACTGTAAACCTTTTTGAAGGTTCTTTGAAAGTTAACTCTTTGTTGTCTGTTGATATTTGCTTCTTTTTTTTTTTTAACATTTCGTGTTTCAAAGTTCATCAGGAGATTTGATGACCGGATGGAGAGGATCGATAGTTGTGATTCCTCTTGACATGTTCATTGTGACGTTCTTGGTTATAAGACAGCAGGAAGAACCTCAGCATTACTTATTGAGGTTAACTAGTCACTTTCTGGTTAGTCACATGACTTGACATTGCAGCTGTGACATTTCCAAAATGAAAACACCCGAAACCTCAGAGGTTTTAAAGTTTCTGGTTATGCTCAAAGATGAAGCAATGGAAACTGAAAACCTGCTGCTCCTGATGACCAAAATTTAACTGTTCTCAATTGTTTTAGAGATGATATCACTCTGGAAACAGTTGGAGCAGATGTTTAGTCTAAGATGTATAGATATTCTTCAAACCCTAGTCTTCTAATAATCAGTTGCAGCTTTAAACAATCAGCTGATTAGATTATTGTTAAGTCTGGCTCCAGTCTGAGCTTTCAACCATTGTCACGTGGTTTTCATCTGCAGCTGATGAACATCTGAGCTTTTCTCATCTTTTGTTGTCCGAGTGGAAAGAATAAAGGTTGTGGGTTGTGTTCGACTCAAGTTTCTGAAATCTGCCGTGTGGTTTTCTGATCTTATTCTCGTTCATGAGTTACACACTCTTAACACACTCTGTCGCACAGCACAGCAGAGTCAGTAATGGCCTGAATTTAAGACGCCAGTGTTCAGAAAAATTAGGAAGTGGAACATTAAATGTGAGTCACTCACAGTCTGTCGATTCGCCGACATCTTCTGGCTGCTGAGACACAAACAGGATGATCAGAGAGAATTTCGCCTTTGCGGCACAAACTTTGGAGAACTTTAGCTTTGGAAAAACTTTAAATTCACGGAACTCACCGATGACAACGAGTGCAGTGACCAGAACCACGGACCCAAACAGAACGCACACCAGAACCACTATCAGATCACATGCTTCCTGTAGAGAGAAAAAAAATAGGATTTCTATCCTTGTATGGAACTTTAATTGACATGATAAATTTCTAAACACTAAACCTCAGCACAACACTAAAGCTAGCCTTATCCCTACCCCTAGCATTACTCCTATAACTAGTATTAACCCTAGCGTCAACCCTAATCCTTCTTTGAAATCTTTTTTTTTTTTTTTTTTTAAATGTATTTTCATTTTATTTTTTATGTTTTGCACTTGTTAAATCTACAGGAAGGGATTTTCAAGTCACATCTATCCTCTCTCACAGGAAGACTTCATGTTTGTCACCTCAGTATTCTTGATGTCGCTTATGGAGGAAGTCGGGATGTTGTCGTCCATGGAGGTCATGTGACCTGCAGGCGATGGAAATGAAAGCAGATATTTTTAGGACAGCTGTATCAGCATCAGGCCGTCATGATCGACAGATATAACTGGACTCTTGATTCAAGAAAGCAGAACTTCCTGTCTGCTGTATTGAAGACTGAACTCTGGTATTTCCGGTCAAATCTGATGTCAACTGGAAAATAAGGAACTGACTCAATCCAAACATTTGACAATGGATCTTTGTGTTTTCATCTGCTGTCTCAACAAAGTAAAGCGTCATGATCAACAGGGACAGGAACACACCTAATCCTCTAAAGCAGTGGTTCCCAAACTTTTTCGGCCCCCCTTTGGTAGCCTACATGAGAAAATTTTCACGCCCCCCTCCCCCAGAAAAAAAAGTCAGACTCTGTTGTAGTTTATTTCACACATCGTAATTAATACAAATATCAGCCTTTTTGAACAAATAAAAGTAAACTTTACTGTGTAATATGTTCAGTGTAACAGCTTTGCGTTTGCGTGGGAGCCCGTCAAAAACCTGTGCATCTCATCGCTCCCATCCCATCCCGAGCCCACAAAAATACTCCTGTCACATCCCGATCACGTAACTGCCCCACCAAAGAAATCCTGTCCCGCAAAATCCCGAGATAAAGACTCCTAAATCCCATCCCGCTCACCATGTTGTTGTCTAAAGTTAGGCGCGCTCACCGCATTGCAGCGTCATTTTTTTATTTAATCTCCGGCTCCCGTTGATTATTTGCTCTATCCCATCCCTATCATGTTACCTACAGTGAAAATGACTCCCGTACCGCGGGACACCCGCAGGAATACCGTGACTCGCGGGCGTCCCGGAAAATTGTCACCCTCTAATTCGATCCGCGCCCTGCGCCACCCCTGCAATGTCTCTGCGACCCCCCTAGGGGGCGCGCCCCCCACTTTGGGAACCACTGCTCTAAAGGATACTCCACTATATTTGATGTTTCGTTTCAATCAGGTCGTTTGATTTTCATATTTTGATAAAGGTTATTCAAACTGATCTTTGATCTGTTTGATTCTAAATGCTGATTCTGAACTGAACTCCAATCAAGTCAAAGCTGAAACTCCCTGTTTTATCAGCAGGTACTTTATCTTGAACTACTTCCTCGTTGATCTGATTACCTGTCGTCTCATTAGCTGTTGTCAGCCAGGTCGACCTCTCAGTGTGAGAGGTTGTTGGTGTGGTCGTTAGCGTAGCTGAAACAGACAATTGACACAAACAGCATTAACATCAGGAAGACCTCAGTCTGCTTCACATGAAACCACTTTATGTTTTATTGATCAGTTTGACAGGGCTCTCAAGTTTTGAACTGAGTTCAGAGTGAGATTTTGGCGGCGACGGCAGGAATTTGGTTGGAGTGGGGACGGGGCTTTGATCTGATAAATGACACATAAATTCACACAAATAAAAATATTTATTTAATTCAGCATTTCTTAGTGCAGGTGTGTGTGTGTGTCTGATAATGTCTGAGCTTATCAATAATATGGTATTGCATAATTTAGCCTGAGCCTTCAAGCAAAGCAGAGCTTTTTTTTTTTTTTTAAATCTCATTTTAAGTTGGTAATGTCCTTCCTAGAAGTTGGTCTCAACTGCTTTGTGAATAACGTTAAAGAAAAAACTAAGCGGTGGCCTAAGAGAAAAGCTATGTGAATAATGTGTCCTGAACTAAGACTAAAAAACAAGTGTCAGAATAGCTGCTGAAATTAACCGTGATTCAGCTGGCTAGCTAGGCTAGTTCACACACTGGTCAACTGCTAACATTACTGATTATGAGCTGCCTGAACACAATATTCCCCAGCAACAAAAATCAAATGATGAGATGACTTACAATCCGTGTATCAGTCGTTCTTTCCATTTTCAAATGGCAATCAAAAATCAAAAAATGAAAAAGTGACTGGTTATTTGTTATTTGTTTTTTAATCTAACACAAAGGGAAACAAATGGTTGGTTTTTCATATTTCAATTTTAGACTCACATCAAAAATACGAAATGGAAAAGCAGAACGACCAAGGTACGTTTTAACCGTTTGATATTTTGGTATAAATAACACATTCAAAAACCAGAAACAGGTCGTTTTTTCGTTTTTCTAATTTTGGGCAAAAAACGGAAATCGACAATTCGGCTTGATTTTTCGTTTTTTTGTTTGTACTGACAAAACAAATTTACCACTCAATATTTCGTTTCCATTGGTGGGTGGGCCTTCGGCACCCCATTGCCTCTGATTGGCTAGTGTGTTCCATCAATTATATTTGTGCTGTGCTCTTCAAAATAAAGGTCCTCGCGTACGTCTTGGTCTTTAGACAGTGAAATGTTAACACAAATATATTGCGACAGACAGACGAGACTACGTTATGATCACAGACCATACTTATACTGGCGGCTATGACGGCCTTTAGCTTCATTATGCTCTCACTCCAGCGTGTCGAATCAAGAGAAAAAGCTAGGCTAAATAAATAAAAACAATAAAGTAATGCAACAGCGTATTGTATTGACTGTTAATGTGCAGTTGATTGACTAAAACGCACCATGTCTTTTTTGAAAATGAAAGTACCATAGTATGTTTTCTGAGGATGTACTGTGAACAGTGATGTCTGCTCTCAATAATTAGAAATATCACTGGCATAATTATGACATATGGCAAGGGGAAGCACGCCAAAGGTTAGTTGCAAAAAAATGACCAGCAGGTGTCGCACTACATGAACCTTTTCATCAATAGATTTGTTCTCTCAAAAAATACAAAGAGAAATATAGATATGTTGACAGCCACAACAAACAGAGACAGTGGGAATCATATGGAGCAACTGTTGTGCTGTAAAACTTTCCTTGACATCTCATCCAGATACTTTCAGTTAGAATCAAGCTCCCACTGGACTGTAGCCCCCACAGCTGTGATCACATGGACCCACTTGATAACAGGCAAAACACACTCACTGTAATTCTGCACACTGGTTAGAGATTCATCCTACCAGATATGGTCGAGTAAAAAGAACCTCCTAGTTTTCAGGTCTACTCAAGCAGGGTGACTATATATGTACTTAACCAAATCCCTGAGTAAGAAAAAAAAAAAATGATTTTGCACAATTATGCCTGTAGCTGCTATCCATGATGCTACCTGAAGTGATTATGAAATTCAGAGAGGAAATAAAATTGGTATGTGTAATAGGTATGTGTATCAAATAAAATATTAAATCAAATTTATTTGAGTCCATCTGTATGTTTGCCCGAGTTAAAACATATTTAAATATACAGCCACTAACTTTGACTGCTGTAAAAATATATCAGATAAATATTTTTTTCAACTTTTTTTGCTCAGATCTGTTAATCAGCTTCAGCCCTGATCAAAACTACTAAATATTAAAAAATAAATCAAAATTTTAACCCTTTTAATGCCAATTTAGAAAATAAAGTCACTGATATGGGGAAAATTACACGCAAAATGACCTACTTTCAACATAAAAAATGATCGGAAACAGGAGATTTTTTACCTGTTATCACAGTCTTGGATATGTCAAAGATTAGTAACATCATTGACTTGGAAGCATATTTAGTTTTTGTGCAGCATCAGATTTTCATTAAAACTTCCTTTCATACTGTTTTTGCCCCATAGACTCCCATTATAACCACATTATTTGAATGCACAGAGATGACACTAAATAACAATGCATTTTACAATCTTGGTGATTCCCCCTGTTCAGAAGGACTCAAATTTAGCGATTTTACAGTTGACCACCAAATTGTGCCATTTACCCATTACATAGGCCTGTTGTACAAAAAGCTTAGTTTCTGTATTTGATATACGGAATTTATGAGAATATTAGTGTGTGTGTGGGTGTGTGGGCGTGTGGTGGTGGTGGGTGTGGGTGTGGTGGGTGTGTGTGGGTGGGTGTGTGTGGGGTTGTGTGTGTTCAGTCTTTAAAGCAAGACTTGCAGCATGTCATCCGGTGCACTTTGCATGTGTGTTCTCCACAACAAATGCAAGTGGCGACCGTTCTCCTTTTCAGTCCTTTGTACAACGTGCAGGTTCCCCTCTTCCCTCCTGAGCTACTGGTGACTGCTGCTGGCTCTGGCTCTGACGGGGCAGTTGCAGCAACCCGCATCTCTCTCACCAGTGCCGCAATAACTGGTGCACACGGAAGGCACTCTCCTTAGAATTGCTGGAGACACCAAAGAATTTCCCAGCTCTTCCAAGGAAAGCCTCTTCCTGAAGTGCTTTCTCTGGTTCCAGTAGGGATCCACAGCAATGAAAATAACACAAGCATTATATGCTCAGACGTCCACCATGTTAAAAAATAACACCGGTGGCCACCGTCCTCCTTTTGATGTTATAGGTGCCGACAACCTTTAAAGAACAAGAAACCAATAAGTACTGATTTCATTAACGATATGTATTTTTTTTGTTTTTCTAAAGCTGCACATAACAGTGAGAATAATCATGCAAACATTATCAACACACAAAATGCAAGCACAAGCACACAAATTCAGTAAAAATGTACAGGAATAGGATCCATGTGGTAAATATGTTCTGGCACATACCTTGTCCAGATTGTTGACACCATCTTTGCAGCGGTTGTAGGCGACGACGATGGCTTCTTCTTTGGGCCTTGTGTCACTGCTGGCTCCCGGTTCCTCGTGCTGAGCAGGATGACATTCCTGATGGATCCTGCAGCTCACTGGCATGGGGATTCAGTCTCCATAATAATTTTGAGAGCTTCTCTGATGCTGAAGTGCCTCTTTATGTTTCCTCTTGCTCTTCTCACGAGCGAATGACCACTGGGACCTTACATAGATTTACTTTGTGTTTACTCTACGTAGACTCTCTGTATTTCTGAATGCCAGGGCTACTCTTCTCAAGATCAAAAGGCCAGCAGGCCAGCAGGTGCGTAAAAACACTTGCACTCTGTTTTTGTTGACTTGTGTAGTTCTGAGAGCTGTTTTGCTTATATCAGTGTCAGTGCACAAAGGTCACACACATAATTTGAACTCACGCTCCTGAGGACAGCCCTGCAGTCACTACTTTAACCCTTTCATTTCCACCCCCCACCCCACACCCACCACCACCACACGCCCACACACACACTAATATTCTCATAAATTCCGTATATCAAATACAGAAACTAAGCTTTTTGTACAACAGGCCTATGTAATGGGTAAATGGCACAATTTGGTGGTCAACTGTAAAATCGCTAAATTTGAGTCCTTCTGAACAGGGGGAATCACCAAGATTGTAAAATGCATTGTTATTTAGTGTCATCTCTGTGCATTCAAATAATGTGGTTATAATGGGAGTCTATGGGGCAAAAACAGTATGAAAGGAAGTTTTAATGAAAATCTGATGCTGCACAAAAACTAAATATGCTTCCAAGTCAATGATGTTACTAATCTTTGACATATCCAAGACTGTGATAACAGGTAAAAAATCTCCTGTTTCCGATCATTTTTTATGTTGAAAGTAGGTCATTTTGCGTGTAATTTTCCCCATATCAGTGACTTTATTTTCTAAATTGGCATTAAAAGGGTTAAAATTTTGATTTATTTTTTAATATTTAGTAGTTTTGATCAGGGCTGAAGCTGATTAACAGATCTGAGCAAAAAAAGTTGAAAAAAATATTTATCTGATATATTTTTACAGCAGTCAAAGTTAGTGGCTGTATATTTAAATATGTTTTAACTCGGGCAAACATACAGATGGACTCAAATAAATTTGATTTAATATTTTATTTGATACACATACCTATTACACATACCAATTTTATTTCCTCTCTGAATTTCATAATCACTTCAGGTAGCATCATGGATAGCAGCTACAGGCATAATTGTGCAAAATCATTTTTTTTTTTTCTTACTCAGGGATTTGGTTAAGTACATATATAGTCACCCTGCTTGAGTAGACCTGAAAACTAGGAGGTTCTTTTTACTCGACCATATCTGGTAGGATGAATCTCTAACCAGTGTGCAGAATTACAGTGAGTGTGTTTTGCCTGTTATCAAGTGGGTCCATGTGATCACAGCTGTGGGGGCTACAGTCCAGTGGGAGCTTGATTCTAACTGAAAGTATCTGGATGAGATGTCAAGGAAAGTTTTACAGCACAACAGTTGCTCCATATGATTCCCACTGTCTCTGTTTGTTGTGGCTGTCAACATATCTATATTTCTCTTTGTATTTTTTGAGAGAACAAATCTATTGATGAAAAGGTTCATGTAGTGCGACACCTGCTGGTCATTTTTTTGCAACTAACCTTTGGCGTGCTTCCCCTTGCCATATGTCATAATTATGCCAGTGATATTTCTAATTATTGAGAGCAGACATCACTGTTCACAGTACATCCTCAGAAAACATACTATGGTACTTTCATTTTCAAAAAAGACATGGTGCGTTTTAGTCAATCAACTGCACATTAACAGTCAATACAATACGCTGTTGCATTACTTTATTGTTTTTATTTATTTAGCCTAGCTTTTTCTCTTGATTCGACACGCTGGAGTGAGAGCATAATGAAGCTAAAGGCCGTCATAGCCGCCAGTATAAGTATGGTCTGTGATCATAACGTAGTCTCGTCTGTCTGTCGCAATATATTTGTGTTACAGTTTTTCTCAATTGCTAAAACACAATTTCTGAAACCTTGCTCCATTTTCTCAAAACCTTAAACACAAAACCTCAGCTTCAAGCACGATTTACAAAACCTCTGACTCCTCTTGCAAAATCGAACTTTTGCCTCAAAACTGTTTTACGTGTGCCCAAAATGAAACTTTCGCCTCAAAACAGTTTTACGTGTGCCCAAAATGAAACTTTCGCCTCAAAACAGTTTTACGTGTGCCCAAAATGAAACTTTGGCCTCAAAACAGTTTTACCTGTGCTCAAAATCAAACACTGCTCTCGAATAATAAACAAATTGCTCAAAATTACATACACTATCAAGCAGTCAGTAAACAATACACCAAAAAATAGAAAACACATTGTTCAAAACATATAGTTCTCAGGGAGAAGTACATTTTTAATCTCAAAACAAATTTCATATGTTTCTGTCATTATACAAAAAGCTCAAAATTTATCAGAAATTACTGTTTTGCTCTTTGCATTTTTTTTTTTGTTCTTCCTCCTTCTTGTACCCTTATTTTTACAGTGCTGTACCCTGCATCTCAAAAACTTTATCTCTGTGATACTGTAATTCTTGTTCTTTGATGATATGAACCTGTAACCAGTCGAAATCTATTGAGCAGTCAGTACTGAAAACAAATGGAAAGCACAATGTTCAGGGCCATACAATTTGTTTATTGTACCATATACAGCCAACAACATGGTCTATGATTGTTGCTCGAATTTCATCGGATATTTCCACTCTTTGTCTTCCTCTTCCTCTTCCTCTTCGTCCTCCTCTTTCTCTTTCTTGCCCTCCTCCTCTTTCTCCTCGTCCCCCACCTCGCATACGCACTCGTCCTCGTCCTCTCACATAAATTCTTCTGTCCATTCTCACACTTTCTCATTCCCACTTTCAACAACCTGTTTGCTCTCTGAACTGGCTTATATTGGTTGTCACATCATTTGAAACAAGTGAAATCAGTTTTGACTGATTGTGTTCAATCAATGACATTTCTGCTCTCTTTATATGTAATTGTTGCCACTTGTGTTTACCAGTATGGATGACATGTGCATTAGAGTGCAGAATGTGTTTTAAGAATGAGAATGTGTTTAGAGTTTTGCTAAACCATGTGAAATGGTTTAAGGTATTGACAACAGACTGAACAGTTAGCTTAATGAGTTCAAGCAACTGAGAACTTTCTTCAGCCAATGGATTTTAGTGTTTTAGCAACTGAGAAAAACTGTAACATTTCACTGTCTAAAGACCAAGACGTACGCGAGGACCTTTATTTTGAAGAGCACAGCACAAATATAATTGATGGAACACACTAGCCAATCAGAGGCAATGGGGTGCCGAAGGCCCACCCACCAATGGAAACGAAATATTGAGTGGTAAATTTGTTTTGTCAGTACAAACAAAAAAACGAAAAATCAAGCCGAATTGTCGATTTCCGTTTTTTGCCCAAAATTAGAAAAACGAAAAAACGACCTGTTTCTGGTTTTTGAATGTGTTATTTATACCAAAATATCAAACGGTTAAAACGTACCTTGGTCTTTGATTGGCTGTTCCGTAGATATTCTTTTTATTTGATTGGCTGGTGCGTGATAGGCGCCTTCTGAACTGTACGGGTACCCGCTTGATTCCGACCTGTTCCACTGTTTTAAAAAATAGCGGCGCAACTTGGTGCGCGTTATTCTGGTAATTTATCTGCGTGAGAAATACAAAGTGTGGCGTGTGAGCGTGTGAACGGGTCGAAATGCGTGTGTGAGACTTGAGAGCCCATTCTGTCGTCAATAAGAAGCTTCTTTCATTCAACATTCATCTGACGTGAAGAGACTTCAACCAGAATCAGACAAAAATCAACAACAGAACAGCTGACACAAACATCAGTCAGCTGATGTGGATGTAAACGATGTTTCTTTCACTAAATCCTTACATTGTTTCCCCACGTTAGGAAACAGGAAGTTGATAAACAACTGAGGCCTAATGCTAATGCTAATGCTAATAATGAAGAATAACAACTGGATTTTCTGAGGAGAGTCTGTCTGCTGTATCGCTACATCATCATATATTAATATACCACCTGTAACCATGGTATAGAAGCAAAGGTCCGCTTCACCCACTCTGACATGAAGTCGGTGGTGTCTTGTGTTTCTGTGATTTCTTAAAAAAAATGTTCTTCATGTGTCAGACCACAGCGATTGTTTTATAATTAATATTAAATCATGTTTTAGTTTTGGATCAGGTTTTTACTAACACACTCAAATCTTATTATTTGTAGAATCATATTCTCACCTCTCTCCACACTCAGATCCATGTGATATTTCTTATCATTAAATATTCCAGGTATCTCAACTCTACATCCATATCTTCCAGCGTCGTTTTCAGTGATCTTCACTATCGTCAGAGAAACGTCTCCTTGGTCCAGTCGTCCCAGCAGCTGATACCTGCTAGAACGTCTTTCTGTCACTTTATATCCATCTGTGGAGATCAACTGATCGCTGCAGCCGCTGTTTGGTAAATCTCCTCGACCCCAACAAACTGTCAGAGCACCATATTTCTTTACATCATATTTACAGTTCAGAGTGACGCCCTGACCAGGATGACCAACAACTCTGCTGCTGCATCGAGACACTGTAGGCAAAAGAAGGACAGGAAGTTAAAAATCAAAGGCAAGTGTTTTTTATATAATTCTGACAATTCAAACACAATATTATTATATTATATTATATTATATTATATTATATTATATTGTATCTCAGCAGTAACAGATAGAGAGGCGTCTTTAAACTAACCTGAGAGCAGAGCAAGTAGCAGTACGATCTTCATGATGAACACTGAGCGCTGAGTTTGAGTGTCAATACTCAGCAACAAATTTCAACACGTCACCACACAAACACTCACTCCTCTTTCTAGCTCTGTGAGGACCCTCCATTAAAACGTGCTAGTTGCCTCCTCAACTTAATAAAAACTAGAAGCACCAGGTGCAGAAAGAAGGAAAACCACAAACAGAGTGGGTGAGACTCGGTTCTCATGAAAACCTCTGAGATGCTGCTGCTTCTCGCTGAGGACCCTTAAACTCTGTCAGAGAGGTGTTTTTATGGTTTTAAATGGAGACAGGAAGTAATTTTATTTCTAACTTTATTAGAGTCACCTGTGTTGCTGCTGATCCATCACATCATGGAGACAAGATGTTCACCTTCCTCTATAGGACGCCCAAGGTAAGGAAAGAACTGGAAAAGAAGGCTACGCATCTGTAACATCTGCATCATCTCAGCTATTCTGAATATCTGAATTTCTTTGAAGAAATATCTTGAATGTATGAAGATTTGTAACATCTCAAACATCTCAATCTCCTTTAACATCAGGGGACTCCCTGAGGTTGGCTCTTCAGATATGCTGTCCTCATACATAAGCAGCATGAACCTTTAGCAGACAATGATGGAGATGAAATGTTATCAGGATCAGATTAGACGTCAGTTATCTGCTGAGAGCAACGTTAGCACTGAGGCTGTTTATTAATGTGGCTAACGCTTCTGAGAAATTATGTTCCTGCTGTTTTGACACATCCATTCGCTCATAGAGTAATGTGTAGAGCTGGAGCAGTGGGGGGCGGCCTCTAAGCAGGTTTACACATTCAAAAAATTATGTAAAAATTGGTCACTGGTACTAGTATGTGCAACAAAACAGACGTGTAGGTCTCTGTATCAAACAAAAGAGTATAATTTAAATGGTTTAATCATGGCAAATATATAAGAATGTAATGCATTTATTTACCTCACATGTTCAGTACTAGACCTGTGAATAAATGCTTTGTTTCCCAAACTCTTAAAAACAACCACATCACTATGGGCTTTTCTTCCATAAATGATTTAAATTACATTTTTTTTCAGTCGCTAGCGTTTGTCCAATCAGTTGTCACATTTTCAAGGGAGAGCAAAAAAGGGCAAGCTTTTTATTGCCATATTAAAGGCAATCATGCTGAAATGACCAGAACACACATAACTACATAATCACAATCACAACAATGTGCTCTCACATTTGAATTAAACTGAAACACTAAACTTTTTTTTTTATCAAATTATTTTCATTTGAACAAACAAATAATGTACAGCCACTGAGCATAACGTTACATCATCTCCCCCCCATACATAGGGTGAAAAGTAATCGGCTGTAAAATATATATATATATATATATATAATCGAAGGGAGGCTTAAACACACAACAATAAGCAAAGGAGAAAAACAAAAATGAAAAAGTGACTTGTGCGATAGCTAATATAGACATACTGACTGATTCAAGATGTCAGATGAGGTAGATCAGATCAGGGACGGACTGGCCATCTGGCCCACCAGGCATTTTCCTGGTGGGCCAGCGTGCTATTTGGGCCGTTACTGCAGACACTTTTGTTTTAATTAACATATTGGTTAGGGTTAGTTGGTTATTTTTCGGGGGCGGCACAGTGGCGTGGTGGCTAGCACTGATGCCTCACAGCAAGAAGGTTCCAGGGCCGATTGGGCCTTTCTGTGTGGAGTGTGCATGTTCTCCCTGTGTCTGCGTGGGTTCTCTCCAGGTACTCCAGCTTCCTCCCACCATCCAAAGACATCCTCATTAATTTAATTAGTAATTCTACATTGTTCTGTAGGTGTGAGTGTGAGTGGTTGTCTGTCTCTCTGTGTTAGCCCTGTGATAGACAGCTGGGTGAGTGAGTATTATTTTCTCGGGGCTGGACCGATCATATCATGAAACACCTCCTTCCTTTGGCTCGTTGCGTTGGTGTACAGTGCTGTAGGATGAACATAATGTTATCCTGAACTAAATAGTCTTGAATGTGAAAACACTTTTTTAAAACCACTATTCACCAACAATAACAGTAAGTCAGCGAGCAGCATTCTACTTTCATTATTGGACTATTATTGTTTGTGGGGTGAGTAGTAGGCTAGCCCAAGGCTATGGTACTTTTTGGCCCTGGGAAAATGTGTTAGGCAGTTTTTATGTAAGTTGTTAGTGACAATGAACAGAAATGAAAGAAAATCGCACTTTCAAAATGTATATGTTATGCCAATGCTGTGCGCCTCTTTACAAGAGAATCCAATAATTCTATCCATATTTATAAATGTAAAGCCACCACTCACCAACATGAAAAGTGAGTCATCGGGCAGCATTCTGACTTCGTTATTAGGCTATTAATTGTTTAACTAGTAGGCCTAGGCTAAGCTACTTTTTAGGCCTGGAAAAATGAGTTTGGATCAGTTTTTATGTAGCCTAGGTGGTTAAACACAATGTAGGCTACAATGAAAGAACATCACTTTTTAAAATTACATAATTTTGTTCATTGCCAGTGTTGTATCAATGCAGCTGTGTGTCTGTTTATCAGAGAATCCAATAATTCTGGACCTGACTATATCCTCACCCCACAGTCTCTATTCAAGTTTTGTTGAGCTAGGTTGAGATAGCATCCCCAGAAGAGAAGAGTGTTACTGAGAGAGAGGAGAGTGTTTGCGACAGTGAGGAGAGACACAGTGAGAAAGCAGGCCATAGATTACTTTGCCCGTCCTGAGCCTTCTATGTTACAGAGCTTTTTGGATCACCACCCACAACAAAATGACAGAAATCCAGTAGTGCAAAGGGTATTTACCAGTAAAAACAGATGAATGCTGCTTTAAGATTCATTACTGTGATTGAGTGGTGGAGTATACATTTTTGTAGTGTTAATATATTGACACTTTTGGAAGTATTTGGAAGTATCTCACGGATTCCCGTTAACACATTGCATGCCTTAAGGTACGTGGTTTTAAGGAGTTGCACAGTTGGTATACACATTCAAGAGACCAAAAAGAACGAAAAGGTGTGCGTTATCGAATTTGGTGGGTCTATCTGGTATAACATGCCAGGGCATCAGAGGAAACGACCTGAGGCTGATTCCACACCGTCCAGCTCATCCTCCACCGGGCAGATGTTAAATCAAAAGATATTTGAATGGAGTTTGGTGTGGACTCTTCTCAGCTGTACAGGAAACAGGTTTTTGAACATACAGACAAATATAAAAGCCTACTGTAGAATAACTAGTTCATGTCTTTGTTCCTGTGAAAACAACAAATAAAAGCAGAAGAAGAAGAAGAGGTGATAATGTTACCTGTCTGAGAGGAAGACTCAAACACTGGTTTTTATTTTGATGTCTCAGACACAGGAAATACTTGTTTTTCTTTTTATTTGTTTTTTATTTGAAGTTATTTTAGCTGCATTTCATGCTTGTAAAATGTCATACAAATAAAATTCCAGAGCATCTTTTATACCCGTTCATGCAGACGTTCATGTCATGTTCAACTGAGCAGCTGCAGTTCAGTAGTTTAGCCGCCAGGAGGAGACAAACAACATCAAACAGGTACAGATTTGACACTGATTCTGATCATGTTAAATAACACAAAGACAAAGAGACAGAACTAAAACACTGATTATAAAGACCTGCCAGGAACAGCAAGAGAATGTCCTATCCCCAATGTCCTATCAGCGTTTTATTAAATTAAAGACTCAGAAATACGCGGAGAGCAAATCTCTGGAGGTTAATTTAATGATGTCTGTTGGATAACTGAACATTCTTTAAAGATTTACTGAACATTTTCTGAAAATTATGGTAAAGTTAGCCTAATATGGCTTCTGGTAACTTGTGGTAAGCTAACGATGAACATATGAGTTTTATTAATTTTAGGTTTAGTTTCAGGAAAAACATTTTCTGTTTTGTTTAAATATGACATAAAATTAATGTTGTTAATTGCAGTTGGACTAATGTAATAATTAAAAGTTGACAAAAATTAAATGGCTTTTTGTTGACTAAAACTAAGATACAATTGACTGAAATGTAGAAAACTGAGACTAAATCAAAAATGTCTCTTTCCATAAACATTGGTTCTCTGAAGGTTATTAAACAATATCTGAAAGTTCTGTAAAGATTTACTGAAGGTTCTCTGAAGGCTGTTGGTAAATGGCCTTGTTTTTATATAGCAATTTTCTACTTATTGTTACTCAAAGCGCTTTACAGTCACTGACGCATCTACCCATTCGCTCAACACAAGCACACACACATTCACACATCAGTGCCACACACTGGGGGCAACTGATGTTTGAGTGTCTTCCTCAAGGACACTTCAGCATGTTGCACATTCTAGGGATCGAACTGTTAACCCTCTGGTTCGTGGACAACCCACACTAACGACTGAGCCACAGCCGCACATGTTGCTTTCACTCTCCAGCATTGTAGAACAAATGAAGACGACTGCTGGTGTTGATATATACATATATTGTATACTATTTATATAATACAATGCCAAAAGTTGACCTGACATGGAGGTTGTTAACAAACTGGTGATTACTGCATCGGTTGTGAACACAGCAAGAATGAGTGAAGCTCTGTGGCTGGATATTTCCCACAGCAGTGCTCTCTGGGATTTGTAGTGGAGCTGAATGTGTTCAGAGTTCATTCATTAAACAACTCCTTTAATGCTCAGAGGCAGGACTGTGGGCAGAGCTTCTGCACTCAGGGGCAGTACTCGTAGTCTCCGCCCCTGTCTCCTCCCCCGTCTATATCATAGACGTTCTCCACTGCAGAGCCTTGACTGTGCAGATGCAGGGTTGATGAGGTGGAAGTGAACTGGACTGGAGTGCTGACCTGCTGCTGGACGCTGAGACACAAACGCAACTTTAATCCATAATGAACAAAAAACATCTGTCAGAATTAAAAAGGTTTTGAGATTTTGTTCAGTGTTTCCTTCGACATTTATCTTTTAGTGTTTCCAAAAAGGTAATTTGACTGTGAAGATTGTTAGTTTTTGTCGCTCCTCACTTTGATGTTCTTGGATATAAGAGGACAGAACAGAGCTGTTACTCAGTGAGTCATTTCCTCTGAGGTGTTTCTGTTTCTGCTCAAACAAAAGGTTTTCTGAAGGATACCTGAATGTTCTCATGAATGTTTTGTGAAAATTAATTTAACGTTTTTTTAAGGTGAACTTCAAATCCTCTGGAGGTTAACTGGAATTTCTCTAAAATGTGAAGGTTTTCTTTTCGTTAACTGAATAAACTAAAGAACTTTTCTGAAGGTTCTTTGAAAGTTAACTCTGTATTCTCTGTTGATATTTTTATATATATATTTTTTAACATTTCGTGTTTCAAAGTTCATCAGGAGATTTGATGACTAGATGGAGAGGATCGTTAGTTGTGATCCCTCTTGACATTTTCATTGTCACGTTTTTGGTTATAAGACAGCAGGAAGAACCTCAGCGTTACTTATTAAGGTCAACTAGTCACTTTCTGGTTAGTCACATGAGCGTGAAAATTGCGGCCGTGACATTTCCAAAATGAAAACACATGAAACCTCAGAGGTTTCAAAGTTTCTGTTTCTGCTCAAAGACGAAGCAATGGAAACTGAAAACTTGCTGCTCCTGATGACCAAAATGTAATGGTTCTCAATTGTTTTAGAGATGATATCACTCTGGAAACAGTTGGAGCAGATGTTTAGTCTAAGATGTATAGATATTCTTCAAACCCTAGTCTTCTAATAATCAGTTGCAGCTTTAAACAATCAGCTGATTAGATTATTGATCAGTCTGGCTTCAGTCTGAGCTTTCAACCATTGTCACGTGGTTTTCATCTGCAGCTGATCATCTGATCTTTTCTCGTCTTTTCTTGTCCGAGTGGAAAGAATAAAGGTTGTGGGTTGTGTTCGGCTCTGAGTTTCTGAAATTTGCCGTGTGGTTTTCTGATCTTATTCTCATTCTTGAGTTTCAGTTTTAACACACTCTGTCGTACAGCACAGCTGAGTCAGTAACGGCCAGAATTTAAGACGCCAGTGTTCAGAAAAATTAGGGATTGGAACATTAAATATGAGTCACTCACAGTTTGTCGATTCGCCGACATCTTCTGGCTGCTGAGACACAAACAGGATAATCAGAGAGAAATTCGCCTTCGTGACACAAACTTTGGAGAACTTCAGCTTTGGAAAAACTTTAAATCCGCGGAACTCACCGATGACGACGAGTGCAGCGACCAGAACCATGGACCCAAACAGAACGCACACCAGAACCACTATCAGACCATTGGCTTCCTGTAACAAAGAGAAAAAATAGGGTCTCTATCTTTGTATGAAACTTGAATTGACATAATGAATTTCCAAACACTAAACTTCAGCACAAGGCCAAACCTAGCCTCATCCCTACCCCTAGCATTAGGCTACTCCTACACCAAGCGTCAACCCTAGCCTCAACCGTAATCCGAACCAAGTGAGCTTCTTTGAAATTCTTTTTTTTATGTATGTTCATTTTATTTTTTATGTTTTGCACTTGTTAAATCTACAGGAAGTGATTCCTCACACAGGAAGACTTCATGTTTGTCACCTCGGTATTCTTGATGTCGCTGAAGGAGGAAGATGCGATGTTGTCGTCCATGGAGGTCATGTGACCTGCAGGTAGAGGAAACGAAAGCAGATGATTTTAAGACAGCTGTGTCAGCAGCAGGACGTCATGAGCAACAGATATAACTGGACTCTTGATTCAAGGAAGCAGAACTTGAAGACTAAACTCTGGTCCTCCGGTCAAATCTGACGTCAGTTGGAAAATAAGGAACTGACTCAATCCAAACATTCATTCATTCATTCATTCATCTTCTGTAACGGCTTATTCCTGTGAAGGGTCGCGGGGCCTGCTGGACGGCGAGAGGCGGGGTACACCCTGGACAGGTCGCCAGTCTATCGCAGGGCTAACACAGAGAGACACACACATTCAATTTAGAATCACCAATTAACCTAATGAGCATGTCTTTGGACAGTGGGAGGAAGCCGGGGTACCCGACACAGGGAGAACATGCAAACTCCACACAGAAAGGCCCAGTCGGCCCATGGATTCGAACCCGGGACCTTACTTGCTGTGAGGCATCAGTGTTAACCACCTCTCCACTGTGCCGCCCCTCAATCCAAACATTTGACTATGAATCTTTGTGTTTTCATCAGTTCTGTCTCAACAAACTAAAGCGGCATGATCAACTGGGATAGAAACACATCCTCTACAGGAGATGCCACTATATTGGATGTTTCGTTCCAATCAGGTCATTTGATTTTCATGTGTTGATAAAGCTCATTCAAACTGATCTGAGATCTGTTTGATTCTAAATGCTGATTCTGAACTGAACTCTAATGAAATCAAAGCTGAAACACCTCGTTTTATTAACAGGTACTTTATCTTGAACTACCTCCTCGTTGATCTGATTACCTGTCGTCCCATTAGCTGTTGTCTGCCAGGTCGACGTCTCAGTGTGAGAGGTTGTTGGTGTGGTTGTTGGCGGTGTGGTTGTTGGCGTAGCTGAAACAGACAATTGACACAAACAGCATTAACATCAGGAAGACCTCAGTCTGCTTCACATGAAACCACTTTATGTTTTATCGATCAGTTTGATTTGTCGTCAGTAAGAGGATCCTTTCATTCAGTGTTTATCTGACGTTAGGAAACGTCAACCAGAATCAGACAAGAATCAACAACAGAACAGCTGAGACACACACTTCTGATGAGCTAAGCCAACGTAGCACAATCACCTGATGTCGACGTAAACGTTGACGTTTCTTTCACTAAATCCTTATGTTGTTTCCCCATGTTAGGAAAAAGAAAGTTAATGAACAACTGAGGGCTAATGCTAATAATGAAGAATAATAACTGGATTTGCTGAGGAGAGTCTGTCTGCTGTATCGCTACATCATTGTATATTAATATACCACCTGTAATCATGGAATAGAAGCACACGTCCGCTTTACTCACAGACATGAAGTTTGTGTTTCTGTGAATTTCTTTTTTAAAAAATGTTCTTCATGTTTCACACCACAGCGATTGTTTATAATATTAAATCATGTTTTAGTTTTGGATCAGGTTTTTACTAACAGACTCAAATCTTATTATTTGTAGAATCATATTCTCACCTCTCTCCACACTCAGATCCATGTGATATTTATCATCATTAAATGGTCCAGGTATCATCACTCTACATCCATATCTTCCAGCGTCGTCTTCAGTGATCTTCACTATCGTCAGAGAAACGTCTCCTTGGTCCAGTCGTCCCAGTAGCTGATACCTGCTAGAACGTCTTTCTGTCACTTTATATCCATCTGTGTAGATCAGCTGATCGTTGCAGCCGCTGTTTGGTATATCTCCTCGACCCCAACAAACTGTCAGAGCATCATGTTTCTTTATATCATATGTACACTTCAGAGTGACGTTCTGACCAGGATGACCAACAACTCTGCTGCTGCTGCATCGAGACACTGTAGGCAAAAGAAGGACAGGAAGTTAAAATTCAGCTCAGTTATTGTCTCATTATTGTCTGAGAGCAACTATTTGTTTCATCTGGGATTTATTAAAATCACCAGCTGAAAATCTGATAATTAAACTACATAAAATCTGAGCTGCAGGTTTGATACATATTATATGATATTATATTATATTATTTATCTCAGCAGTAACAGATAGAGAGGAGTCTTTAAACAAACCTGAGAGCAGAGCGAGCAGCAGTACGATCTTCATGATGAACACTGAGCGCTGAGTGTGTGAATACTCAGCAACAAATTTCACACAACACATCACCACACAAACACTCACTCCTCTTTCTAGCTCTGTGAGGACCCTCCATTAAAACGTGCCAGTTGCCTCCTCAACTTAATAAAAACTAGAAGCCCCCACTGCAGAAAGAAGGAAAACCACAAACAGACTGGGTGAGACCTGGTTCTCATGAAAGCCACTGAGATGCTGCTGCTTCTCACTGAGGATCCTTAATCTCTACTACTTATTTATTCGAAGGCCAGAGTCAGAGAGGTGTTTTTATGGTTTTAAATGGAGACAGGAAGTGATTTTATTTCTAACTTTATTAGACTCATCTGTGTTGCTGCTGATCCATCACATCATGGAGACAAGATGTTCACCTTCCTCTACAGGACGCTCAAGATAAGGAAAGAACTGGAAAAGCAGGCTACGCAACATCTGGGACATCTGCATCATCTCAGCTATTTTGAACATCTGAATTTCTTTGAAGATCTGAAATATCGTGACTGTATGAATCTCCTTTAACATCAAGGGAGTCCCTGAGGCTGTCTGCTGTCCTCATACATCAGCAGCATGCACCTGGAGCAGACAACGATGGAGATGAAACATTATCAGGATCAGACATCAGTGATCTGCTGAGAGCAGTATTAGCTACATTAGCCCTGAGTCTGTTCATTAATGTGACAGCGCCACCAAGATTCCCCTCGCACTGTTGTTGTTCTGATGTGAATATGTATGAATTCCTTAACAACCACTCCATACACCCTAGCAACCAGCTGTCACTATGACAACAAGATGCTCTACATAAATTATAATTTAATGTAATGTAATGAGAAACTCTAAAGAAAGTGACAACACAATGGAATCTAGAACATTGTCTGACGAGCAGTGACCTGAAAATGTAGTTGTGTAATATTACCAGGGTAGACAGGGTGTAGTTGGCTGGCCACGGTTTCATACCACGATGAGCTTGTGACTTCCTGTTTGCAACATTTGCTGTCAACTGCTTGCTGTTTCAGAACCTAGCAACAATCTTAAGATGTGAAGATGAGAAAACAACAAACAAACAAAGAAACAAACAAAAAAGACAGCAAGTCTTAAGTCGCACTGGATAATGTTAATAAATCTTATTCTCAGCATCAAGTTAAAAAGACTCAAAGGCTGCAATACCACCTTATTCATTCATTTATTTGATAGGGACGGTGCACATCAGTGAACATCTATTCAGACAGCAATAGATGTAAATATGCCGAATTATAGCAACAAGGCTAATTTGCATCTGCAGTCCTTAGGCAGGTCACAGAAAAACATGATAAGACATAGGGCAGGACAATAGATCACAGTAAGAGCACATCACAAGACAGTACATTACTAAGAAAACAGAAGTCAATGGTTACAAGACTGGTTTGCTTTCAACTACTGCTTGAGGTTTGTAATGTGGGACACTCCCTTATAGGGAGTGGAAGACTGTTACTGGCCTTTACAGAAAGCATTTTGTCCAAAGGCTGTTTTTCTGTGTGGGACCTCACAGTCCCCTCTTGATGAGGTCCTGGTCCTGAGACTGTGGTGAGCCCTTTTCTTTTCAAGAAAGTCAGACATGGGATGTGGGGCTAGTCCATGCAACTTTTGTTTTGGCCAGGCAGTGTATGCTTCTATTTCTAATAGATAGAATCTATAAATATACTCTGCTGGCACCTCTTCTCTTTCACTCGGTCTTGCTTTTTTTTAAGTTAGCCAGCAACAAAACCAAACTTTGTCTTGTCAAGTCTGTGAAGGTTCTCAGTTTTCCAGGTCATTGTATACTGACTGTATTGATCCCCGAGGGGAAATTATGTTCCGGCTGTTTTGACCCATCCATTCATTCAGAGAGCAATGTGTAGAGTTGGACCAGTGGGCGGCAGCCTCTAAGCAGGTTTACACATTCAAACATTTAGGTAAAAGTTGGTCACTGGTACTAGTATGTGCACCAAATCAGACGTGTAGGTCTCGGTATCAAATAAAAAAGTATGGTTTAAATAGTTTTATATCTACCCTGGTCACAAGATTCACGCTTCTTACTGATGTCCACAACCACTTTATTCTGGAACAAAAAATACATATTTCATATTCAACGTTCTCAGAAATTACTCTCTTGTACAAACGTAAACAAGCTTCAGTATTCAGAATAATTACCGTGTACGCCTGGTTAGCCAGCAGTAGATAGTCTTCTCTCATCTCTTGTCCACATCCTGCCGCTCACGTTACTCAAAACCGGAAGTGACCTCTCACAACAATTTTAACTTTAAGAAAAAAATTCAGTAAAGTCCAATATAATTTTCATGAGTTACACTGCAAAAGGTTTCATCATAAATTTATGTAAACAATAAAAACACAATCAGAAATAAAATATACCGATCTCACCCTAACTTCCGGTGTTGCCATGGTAACACGTAGCCATTCCCAATTTCTTAGAAACAGCCACATCACTGTAACTATGGGCTTTTCTTCCATATTTAAAAGATTTAGATGAAATGACCAGATTTCTATTTATTCAATGTAAACTTGTGTTATGTTGTGTTATGATTCTAGTTTCAATTCTTTATTCAGAAGACTGTATCTAAACATGAGTCAAAAACTAATAGGAATGTAGGTTATTAATCTACAGTGTTTAATCAGTATCATCATGTTGGTAAAAATAAATGTAGAATATTGTAGGCCTTCTGTTTCAGGAAGTCATTTCAAACTATTCAGCGCAGGAATAACGGTTAAACTGCACATGCGCAGTCTCATTCAGAAAACAACCAATCGTTGTCAAGCAACAGCACAGCATGATTTACATGTAGTGGATATAAATCCAGCGCCATGCGCCGCTTCACAGTATCTTTTGAGGACGTAAAAGAAGTAATCATGCCTGATCCAGTTAAAGCGCCCAAGAAGGGCTCCAAGAAAGCCGTGACCAAGACCGCCGCTAAAGGCGGAAAGAAAAGGAGAAAGACTAGGAAGGAGAGCTACGCCATCTATGTGTACAAGGTATTGAAGCAGGTTCACCCCGACACCGGTATCTCCTCCAAGGCAATGAGCATCATGAACTCGTTCGTCAGCGACATCTTCGAGCGGATCGCCGGTGAGGCCTCCCGTCTGGCTCACTACAACAAGCGCTCCACTATCACCTCCAGGGAGATCCAGACCGCCGTCCGCCTGCTGCTCCCCGGAGAGCTGGCTAAGCACGCTGTGTCTGAGGGCACAAAGGCTGTCACCAAGTACACCAGCTCCAAGTAAACTGCTGTTCTAAAGCAAACAACAAAGGCTCTTTTAAGAGCCACTCACTACAACTCTAGAGAATCTTACCTTTTTTAAAAAAACAAAACAAGGGACTAGAAGATGCTACATGCAATGAGCTTTAGAGTTTATTAAATGATCAGCAGAATTTATACTTATGTCAAACATTTTAATGAAAATTGTTTAAATACACTCTGTACAGGAAGTAATCTATGTATTTCATTAATTTTCTAGAATAGGGTTCTTGGTTTTTTTTTTTTTTTTTTTTTTTTTTTTTTTGTTATTTGTTTGGTGCACACCCCCACATCTTGGGACAGGGCAAAGAAAGGCAAGCTTTTTATTGCCATATTACATGCATGTTTAATCTTGCTGAAATGACCAGAATATGCATAACTACATAACGATCACAACAATGTGCTCACATTTGAATTGAACTGAAACACTAACCTTTTTTATTTTATCAAATTATTTTCATTCAAATGAACAATGTACAGCCACTGAGCATATGTTACATCATCACCTTCCCACCCCATGCATAGGGTGAAAAGTAATCGGCTGTAAAAAAATAAATAAATAAAATATATATAATCGAAGGGAGCAGTGGCGGCTGGTGAATTTTGTATTAGGGGGGGCGCAAAGTTTGTAAATCAAACCCCTGTAGGAGGCTCTGGGGGCATCCTCCCCCAGTAGATTTTTGTGATTTTCACGTACAAACTAAGCATTCTGGTGCATTCTGACAAAATAATAAAGACAAAATAGAACATCTCCTTACAAAGACAAATGGGGCCATGGAACTAAGTTTTAACTTAATTTATTTGCCTTGTAAAATCCAGCAAGTTTAAAAATGCTAATACATCAAACATTTTAATCGCATATAAATATTTGACCTGAGAACAGTTATTTTTTCATATGGATTTTTAGTATACCATTGAATAATGACTGAAATTTCCCATCCAAGGGGCCAACCAAAGCGGTCTCATCAGCTTCTTCGTTCATGTTCACTGTGGTTTGTAGTCTGAAGTAACCATAGACATACACTATATTACCAAAAGTATTTGCTCACCCATTCAAATGATCAGAATCAGGTGTTCTAATCACTTGGCCTGGCCCCAGGTGTATAAATTCAAGCACTCAGGCATGCAGACTGTGAAACAAGACATTTGTGAAAGAATGGGCCGCTCTCAGGAGCTCAGTGAATTCCAGCGTGGAACTGTCATAGGATGCCACTTGTGCAACAAATCCAGTCGTGAAATTTTCTCGCTCCTAAATATTCCACAGTCAACTGTCAGCTCTATTATAACAAAATGGAAGCGTTTGGGAAAAACAGCAACTCAGCCACGAAGTGGTAGGCCACGTAAAGTGACGGAGAGGGGTCAGCGGATGCTGAAGCGCATAGTGCAAAGAGGTCGCCGACTTTCTGCACAGTCAATTGCTACAGAGCTACAAACTTCATGTGACCTTCAGATTAGCCCAAGTACAGTACGCAGAGAGCTTCATGGAATGGGTTTCCATGGCCGAGCAGCTGCAGCCAAGCCACACATCACCAAGTGCAATGCAAGGCGTCGGATGCAATGGTGTAAAGCACGCCGCCACTGGCCTCTAGAGCAGTGGAGACGCGTTCTCTGGAGTGATGAATCACGCTTTTCCATCTGGCAATCTGATGGACGAGTCTGGGTTTGGAGGTTGCCAGGAGAACGGTACATTTCAGATTGCATTGTGCCAACTGTGAAATTTGGTGGAGGAGGAATTATGGTATGGGGTTGTTTTTCAGGAGCTGGGCTTGGCCCCTTAGTTCCAGTGAAAGGAACATTGAATGCTTCAGGATACCAAAACATTTTGGACAATTCCATGCTCCCAACCTTGTGGGAACAGTTTGGAGCGGGCCCCTTCCTCTTCCAACATGACTGTGCACCAGTGCACAAAGCAAGGTCCATAAAGACGTGGATGACAGAGTCTGGTGTGGATGAACTTGACTGGCCTGCACAGAGTCCTGACCTGAACCCGATAGAACACCTTTGGGATGAATTAGAGCGGAGACTGAGAGCCAGGCCTTCTCGACCAACATCAGTGTGTGACCTCACCAATGCGCTTTTGGAAGAATGGTCAAAAATTCCTATAAACACTCTCCTCAACCTTGTGGACAGTCTTCCCAGAAGAGTTGAAGCTGTAATAGCTGCAAAAGGTGGACCGACATCATATTGAATTCTATGAGTTAGGAATGGGATGGCACTTCAGTTCATAGAATGAGTAAAGGCAGGTGAGCGAATACTTTTGGTAATATAGTGTATATACATAGACGCCCCATTGAGCGCTGTACCGTACGTCAGCGTCGCCGCCATATTGGAAGTGGCAAACTGGAGCGATCACCGGTCGGAAGATGCCTCATTCGTGTGCTGCTTGGAAATGTTTCAATCGAATGACAAGCGAAACCCGATTCCACTGGATTACTTTTCACAAGTAAGACAGAACAATTACTTTTGACTGTATTTGATCATTACAACATCATTTTGAGATCAGAATATGCATACTTTTGTTGATACTACAAGTCCCGCGCATAATACTATGAAGTCCCGCGTTAAAACCAGCCTTCAAACAACCAAGAAGTCAGTCGTATTTAACTAAATTGCCCCGAATTAACTACTCGGAGTGTTCAAAGTTGCTTAGCTAGCAGAGATGGAGCTGTTCCTTCTGTGTTCTGTTTCCCAGCTCATCTCCAAAGGCTAGGTGTATCACTAGGCTGTAAGGATTAGATAAATCAATGCCACACTGACTGAAAATGTTTTAGTCCTGTATGAATGTGAAGGAATCACTGAATCAGAATCAGAATCAGAATATGCACATGCACACACACCACCCAAGGACAATGTGCAATAATTGTCCTTATACTTATATTTGCACAATTGTAATTTTTACTCTATTTATGTTGTGTGTAATACTCGGATGCTGTGCTAGAATTGAATGGTTGTCTGTCTCTGTGTTAGCCCTGCGATGGACTGGTGACCTGTCCAGGGTGTACCCCTGCCTTTCGCCCGATGACAGCTGGGATAGGCTTCAGCAGACCCCAGCGACCCTTAGCAGGAATAATCGGGTATAGAAGATGAACAAATGAATGAATAAAGCTGTATTGATATAAGTATGTGTTTTTTAATCTGTTTCCTTGCACACACAGGTGTATAAATATAAGTATGTATATATGTTCTTTAATCTGTTTCCTTCTAAAAAAAAATAAATAAATCAAAGAGTATGGTTTAGACCAGGCAATTGCAGTATTTTATGCCATTATTATTATTTCATTTTACTTTATTATGATTTGCAGACTTTTGTTAATTTTCTTGTCCCAATGATTGTCAATATTAGTCGTTAAAATATAAAAACGATTAATCAACATCAGTACCATGTAAATGCTGGTGCTGTTTATTAATACAGATGTCTCATTTCCATGTCAGGTGGTTATTATAGACACAGATTCAATATTTTGACTGCCATGTATCATCACAGTAACAGCTAAACACTCGTGAAAACATTATAAAATACATCGAGTGGTTTGATGCCGATCTGTACACTGAACATATAAAGAATAGTTCACGTTTATAATCATCAGAGACCATTACAGACGTAGTTTTAGGTTCCTAACGGTTTTCTGAATGTATACGTCCGTGTGTGAATGTGTAAATGAGAGGAATTAACTTATAGCACGTAGTAACAGACGCTTAATAAAGTTCACTCCATTGACTCGTATTGGTTCGCGGGGCAGAGCCGCCTCTACCATATGGCGGCGACGTTGACGTATCGCAGCAGCGGGCCAACCCGCTTAATGAGGCGTCTATGTATATATGTCTATGGAAGTAACGACGCTAGTTGGTGCTCCACTATAATCGGTCCGCCGAACTCATCCAGTGAGAAACGTTCCGCGGTGCAAAAATAAGCGTGATTAAAATGCGTAAAAAATGATTAACCCGTTATTTTTGTGTAATTAATTAATCTTAATTAACAAGTTAAAGTCCCGGCCCTAGTTTTAAGTCCTTCATTCCCGTTGTAGTCCATAACATCTCTGTCCCGGGACTTTGAAACAGCACGCAGGGGAAACAAAAAAAGCCGTTTAGCATACACGTTTGAGGTGAAGCTCCTTGTGTATGTCCTCCCACGATCAGTAGCCTGCTGCGAAATGTTTAAGTCCGGACAGTCGGGTCCCAACTCCTTCATCCTTTTCTTCTCCACAGCCGACCTAGTATATACAGTCAATTCAGCCGACCGACGAAAATTGCGCGAATGCTTCCTGATGGACGTGATTGATTGATGAATTGTCCAATCAAGCAGCCATCTCTTTGCTCAGTTACGTATGACTCAAGCGCGTTAGGGCGAGCCCCGAATCCTCATTGAAAATGCATTGAAGGCTCATTTTCCGAAAAAAAAAGTTTTAACATGAGAGTCAATGGGAGAAGCTGGGGCGATTTTCCACGTTGATGAATTCGCCCAGAGAGGCGGGACCATTTGAAACGCGACTTGAACCTGACGATTCTGATGACGGATAATATGTCTAGAACACTGAAAACTACTTTTGCTGTGATAGAATTTGTAAAAAAAAAAGATCCTCTTTCTCCCAGCTGGTAGGGCGTTGCCCAAATCGCCCCTATACAGCATCCGCCCCTGGAAGGGAGGCTGAAAAAAACACAACAATAAGCGAAAGAGAAGAAAAAGTGACTTGTGGGATAGCTAATATACATACTGACTGATTCAAGATGTCAAATGAGATAGATCAGATCAGGGACGAACTGGCCATCTGGCCCACCAGGCATTTTCCCGGTGGGCCAACGGGCTATTTGGACCGTTACTGCTGACCCTTTTTTAATTAACATATTGGTTAGGGTTAGTTGGTTATTTTTCGGGGGTGGCACAGTGGCGTGGTGGTTAGCACTGATACCTCACAAAAAGAAGGTTCCAGGGCCGATTGGGCCTTTCTGTGTGGAGTTTGCATGGTCTCCCTGTGTCTGCGTGGGTTCTCTCCAGGTACTCCAGCTTCCTCCCACCATCCAAAACATGCTCATTAGATTAATTGGTGATTCTACATTGTTCTGTAGGTGTGAGTGTGAATGCTTGTCTGTCTCTCTGTGTTAGTCCTGTGATAGACAGCTGGGATAGGCTCCAGCCCCCCTGCGAACCTTCGCAGGACAAGCGGTTACAGAAGATCAAACGAGACGAGTGAGTGAGTGAGTGTTTATTTTCTCTGGGCTGGTCCAATCATATCATGAAACACCTCCTCCCTTTGGATCGGTGTGCCGGTGTACAGTGCTGTAGGATGAACATAACGTTATCCTGAACTAAGTAGTCTTGAATGTGAGAACACTTTTTTAAAACCACTATTCGCCAACAATAACAGTAAGTCAGTGAGCAGCATTCTACTTTCATTATTAGACTATTACTGTTTGTGAGTAGTAGATTAGCCCAAGGCTATGCTACTTTTTGGCCCTGGGAAAATGTGTTAGGCAGTTTTTATGTAGGTGTTTAGGGACAATGAACAGAAATGAAAGAAAATCGCACTTTTAAAATTTATATTATTTTGTCTGTTGCCTATGTTATGCCAATGGAGCTGTGCACCTCGTTACAAGAGAATCCAATAATTCTAGGTGTATTCATAAATGTAAAGCCACCACTCACCAACATGAAAAGTGAGTCATTCTGACTTCATTATTAGGCTATTAATTGTTTAACTAGTAGGCCTAGGCTAAGCTACTTTTTAGGCCTGGAAAAATGAGTTCGGGGCAGTTTTTATGTAGCTTAGGTGGTTAAACACAATATAGGCTACAAAGAAATAACATCACACTTTTTAAAATGACATAATTTTGTTCATTGCCAGTGTTTTATCAGTGCAGCTGTGTGTCTGTT
This sequence comes from Chelon labrosus, assembly GCF_963514085.1. Classification (NCBI taxonomy): domain Eukaryota; kingdom Metazoa; phylum Chordata; class Actinopteri; order Mugiliformes; family Mugilidae; genus Chelon; species Chelon labrosus. The sequence continues at coordinate 15,663,362 of NC_140350.1, read as the reverse complement.
TATCAGAGAATCCAATAATTCTGGACCTGACTATATCCTTGTGTTTAAAAAAAAAAAAAAGAAAAAGAAAACACAGCCTCTATTCATGTTTTGTTGAGCTAGGTTAAGATAGCATCCCCAGAAGAGGAGAGTGTTACTGAGAGAGGAGAGTGTTTGCGAGGAGAGACACAGCAAGAAAGCAGGACATAGATTACTTTGTCCGTCCTGAGCCTTCTATGTTACAGAGCTTTTTGGATCACCACCCACAACAAAATGACAGAAATCCAGTAGTCCAAAGGGTATTCACCAGTAAAAACAGATGAATGCTGCTTTAAGATTCATTACTGTGATGGAGTGGTGGAGTATACATTTTTGTAGTGTTAATAAATGACACTTTTGGAAGTATTTGGAAATATCTCACTGATTCCTGTTAACTCATTGCATGCCTTAATGTATGTGGTTTTAAGGAGTTGCACAGTTGGTATACACATTCAAGAGACCAAAAAGGCAAGAAATGTGTGCACTATCGAATTTGGTGGGTCTGTCTGGTACAAAATGCCAGGGCCGATTTTTTTTGTCCCAGTCCGCCTTCTGGTTATAAACCGTGTTACTGTACATTGTTTCATGTAGTGGTAGCAGTCACAGATCCCAGATGCCCACTCATCTGCATCAGAGGAAACGACCTGAGGCTGACTTGACACCGTCCAGCTCATCCTCCACCGGGCAGATGTTAAATCAAAAGATATTTGAATGGAGTTTGGTGTGGACTCTTCTCAGCTGTACAGGAAACAGGTTTTTGAACAAACAGACAAATATAAAAGCCTACTATAGAATAACCAGTTCACGTCTTTGTTCCTGTTTAAAGCAGAAGAAGAAGAAGAAGCAGAAGAACAGGTGATAAGAGAGACTGTTGATGTTTTTAAAAAGAGGCTCAAGACCCACCTTTTCAATCAGGCTTTTAATTGACTTTCTAAATTATTATCTTCCTCCTTTTAATCAGACTTTTACATTTTAACTATATGCTTTAGCTACATGTTTTTATCTATATTGTACGTTTTTATCCCATTTTACAGTTTTAGTTTTAGTCCCTCAGTTTTTAGCAATTTTTAGCTTTTAGTAGTTTTTATCAGACTTTTTTGTCATTTTCTTTTCCATTTTAATTTTTAATTTATATGTTACAAATACATGTTTTAATTTTATGAGCTGAAAAGCATTTTATCTACATTGGTCATTTTGTCCTATTTTACAGTTTTAGTCCTTGGCTTTTAGCCCCAGTGTTTCCTCATGGGGGCCGACCACACTGGGAGTTGCTGCTGGTCTACTCACGGGGGTGCTGTCCTATGGGCGGCTCTGGCCCTGGTGGCTGGAGGGCTTTGCACCTTGGTGTGGGGCCTCCTGTCGACCCGGGTCGGGGCTGTCTCTCTATGGCAGTGCTCCCTGTAGTCGTGGGCTGGAGGCCCTCTTGGTGTGGTTGGGCCCCAAAGGTGGCTCTTTCCTTGCTCCAGGTCTCGGTGTCTAGCCATGTCTCTCTTGTGCGGGGTGTGTGTGGGGTGTGTGTGTGGGTGTGTGTGTGTATGTGTGTTGGGGGTGGGGGGTGGGGGTGGGGTGTGTGTGTGTGTGTGTGTGTGGGGGGGGGGGGGGGGGGGGGTATGTGTGTGTCTCATGTCTCTGTGTTCTTATGGGGTGGGAGGGTTGGATTTTTTGTTCTGTTTTTGCTGTTTTTAGCCTCTGTGAGGCACTTTGTATTGCTTTTAATAGGTATGAAAAGTGCCATATAAATATACTTGATTTGATTTGATTTGATTATGTTACCTGTCTGAGAGGAAGACTCAAACACCGGTTTTTATTTTGACATCTCAGACACAGGAAATACTTGTTTTTCTTTTTATTTGTTTTTTATTTGAAGTTATTTTAGCTGCATTTCATGCTTGAAAAATGTCATACAAATAAAATTCGAGAGCATCTTTTATACCCGTTCATGTCATGTTCATCTAAGCAGCTGCAGTTCAGTAGTTTGGCCGCCAGGAGGAGACAAACAACATCAAACTGGTTCAGGTTTGACACCAGCATCTGATTCTGATCATGTTAAATTACACAAAGACAAACAAAGAGACAGAACTTAAACACTGATTATAAAGACCTGCCAGGAACAGCAAAAGAAACAACTGTCACCAACGTCATATCAACGTTTTATTAAAATAAAGCCTCAGAAACACCCGGAGAGCAAAGAATAAAGGTAAATAAACATTTTCTGAAGGTTACTGGTTCTCTAGGGATTAACTGAATGTTCTCTAAAGGTTATGAACATTCTCTGGAGGTTAACTTAATGTTCTCTGTTGGATAACTGACCGTTCTTTAAAGATTTACTGAACATTTTCTGAAAATATGGTTAAGTTGTAAACTGGTGGTAGCTGACGAAGTTAAAGAAGTCTCATCTAAGTACTTTACGAGTTAAATTAAGTTATTGCCTTTTAAACCGTGGACAGTAGAGTGGATAATGGATTAAGATTCAGCATTTAGTTGAAAATGTCCATAAATGTAGTTCCTGGTATGAATCCTTCTTGTGTATGAGTCCAAATACAAAGTAGGCTAATACTGTCGACCATTCAAATTGCAAACCTTCAATTTACTGTTTAAGATTTGAATGCTATTTAGCTTTTAAATGAGTTCACCCAAAATAGTTTCACCTCATTATGTTTGTACTTGAATTACCACCCCAACGGTTATGAGTACTTTCCTCTGGAATGAACTGGAAGACAAGTTATGTCAGGAATATGTTCAGACATTGTACTGATTCTGAACGTACGAGTTTAATTTTAATTTGACGTTTCAGGAAAAAAACATTTTCTATTTTGTTTAAGTACGACATAAAAAATAATGTTGTTAATTGCAGTTGGACTAGTGTAATAATTAAAAGTTGACAAAAATGAAATTACTTTTTGTTGACTAAAACTATGAAAGATAAAAATGACTAAAATGTAGAAAACTGAGACTAAATCTAAAATGTCTGTCACCATTAACATTGGTTCTGCGAAGGTTAATAAACAAAATCTGAAAGTTAACTGAACGTTCTGTAACGATTTAGTGAAGGCTGTTGGAATTATGGTAAATGGTAAATGGCCTTGTTTTTATATAGCAATTTTCTACTTATTGTTACTCTTAGCACTTTACGGTCACAGACGCGTCTATCCATTCGCTCAACACAAGCACACACACATTCACACATCAGTGCCATGCACTGGGAGCAACTGGGGTTTGAGTGTCTTCCTCAAGGACACTTCAGCATGTTGCACATTCCAGGGATTGAACTGTTAACACTGTTAACACAGACTAACTACTGAGCCACAACCGCACATGTTCCTGTCACTCTCCAGCATTGTAGAACAAATGAAGACGACTGCTGGTGTTTTTATATAATTTATATATATGTATATATATAATACAGTGCCAAAAGTTGACCTGACATGGAGGTTGTTAACAAACTGGTGATTTCTGCATTTGTTGTGAACACAGCAAGAATGAGTGAAGCTCTGTGGCTGGATATTTCCCACAGCAGTTCTCTCTGGGATTTGTAGTGGAGCTGAATGTTTTCAGAGTTCATTCATTAAACAACTCCTTTAATGCTCAGAGGCAGGACTGTGGGCAGAGCTTCAGCACTCAGGGGCAGTACTCGTAGTCTCCTCCCCTGTCTCCACTCCTGTCTATCTCATAGATGTTCTCCACTGCAGAGCCTCGACTGTGCAGATGCAGGGTCGACGAGGTGGAAGTGAACTGGACTGGAGTGCTGACCTGCTGCTGGACGCTGAGACAGAAACGCAACTTTAATCCATAATGAACAAAAAACATCTGTCAAAATTAAAAACTTTTTATTAAAAAAACAAAAACACATCAGCCTGAATTTATCTCTCTCAGTTTGTTGAAATGAACGTCTTGGTCCAACACAAATAATTTCACATTTTAAATTCATCTAAGCTGATTGATTTTTTTTTCTTTTTTGTAAAAGGTGTAATGTTTTAAAACTTTAACGTCTCAAACTCCTTGATTTTACGTTTTTCCTTCTACATTTTCACGATAATCTGAATATTTTTGAGGTTTTATGCAGTGTTTGCTTTTTTGACATTTATCTTTTAGTGTTTCCAAAAAGTTAATTTGACTTTTTTGTGAAGATTGTTAGTTGCGGTCGCTCCTCACTTTGACGTTCTTGGATATAAGAGAACAGAACAAAGCTGTTACTCAGTGAGTCATTTCTGGCAAGAAACCTCTGAGGTGTTTCTGTTTCAGCTCAAACAAAAGGTTCTCTGAAGGTTATCTGAATGCTCTCATGAACGTTCTGTGAAAATTAATTTAACGTTTTTTTAAGGTGAATTTCTGGAGGTTAACTGGAATTTCTCTAAAATGTGAAGGTTCTCTTTCCGTTAACTCAGGGATTCCCAAAGTGTGGTGCGCGCACCCCTTGGGGTGCTTGAACTGCCTCTAGGGGGTGCGTGAGATGAAAAATACAGTGGTGGAGAAGAAGTTATCTTCTTCTATGCACTGTATATGCGCAACTAACTGAGCCAGCTGTGCTGCACTTGAAAATCGTCAGATGGATCCTCATTTTTTTATGTGTTCCTGAGCCTATGCTCTTTGTTATTTATGTTGTGGGTTGTGGGGGATTTGGGGTGCGTCAGCGTGGTTGGGATATAGAAGGGGGTGCGTGGCCGAAAAAGTTTGGGAACAGCTGCGTTAACTGAATAAACTCGGAAGAACTTTTCTGAAGGTTCTTTGAAAGTTAACTCTGTGATCTCTGTTAATATTTGCTTCTTTTTTTTTTTAACATTTTGTGTTTCAAAGTTCATCAGGAGCTTTGATGACTGGATGGAGAGGATCGTTAGTTGTGATCCCTCTTGACGTGTTTATTGTGACGTTATTGGTTATAAGGCAGCAGGAAGAACCTCAGCGTTACTTATTGAGGTTAACTAGTCACTTTCTGATTAGTCATATGACGTGACATTGCACCCGTGACATTTCCAGAATGAAAACTCATGAAACCTCAGAGGTTTCAAAGTTTCTATTTCTGCTCAAAGATGAAGCAATGGAAACTGAAAAACTGCTGCTCCTGATGACCAAAATTTAACTGTTCTCATTTGTTTTAGAGATGATATCACTCTGGAAACAGTTGGAGCAGATGTTTAGTCTAAGATGTATAGATATTCTTCAAACCCTAGTCTTCTAATAATCAGTTGCAGCTTTAAACAATCAGCTGATTAGATTATTGATCAGTCTGGCTCCAGTCTGAGCTTTCAACCATTGTCACGTGGTTTTCATCTGCAGCTGATGAACATCTGATCTTTTCTCATCGTTTCTTGTCCGAGTGGGTAGAATAAAGGTTGTGGGTTGTATTCGACTCTGAGTTTCTGAAATCTGCCGTGTGGTTTTCTGATCTTATTCTCGTTCACGAGTTTCATTCTTAACACACTCTGTCACACAGCACAGCTGAGTCAGTAACGGTCAGAATTTAAGACGCCAGTGTTCAGAAAAATTAGGAAGTGGAACATTAAATATGAGTCACTCACAGTTTGTCGATTCGCCGACATCTTCTGGCTGCTGAGACACAAACAGGATGATCAGAGAGAATTTCGCCTTCGTTGCACAAACTTTGGAGAACTTCAGCTTTGGAAAAACTTTAAATTCGCGGAACTCACCGATGACGACGAGTGCAGCGACCAGAACCACAGACCCAAACAGAACGCAAACCAGAACCACTATCAGACCATTGGCTTCCTGTAGCAAAGAGAAAAAATAGGGTTTCTATCTTTGTATGAAACTTGAATTGACATGATAAATTTCCAAACACTAAACCTCAGCACAAGGCCAAACCTAGCCTCATCCCTACCCCTAGCATTACTCCTACACCAAGCGTCAACCCTAGCGTCAACCCCAATCCTAACCAAGCGAGCTTCTTTGAAAACATTTTTTCTTTCTTTTTTTTTTATGAATGTTCATTTTATTTTTTATGTTTTGTGCTTGTTAAATCTACAGGAAGTGATTTTTCAAGTCTAATTTGTCATCTCACACAGGGAGACTTCATGTTTTGTCACCTCTGTATCCTTGATGTCGCTGAAGGAGGAAGTTGGGATGTTGTCGTCCATGGATGTCATGTGATCTGCAGGAGGAGGAAATGAAAGTAGATGTTTTTAGGACAGCTGTGTCAGCAGCAGGACGTCATGATCGACAGATATAACTGGACTCTTGATTCAAGGAAGCAGAACTTCCTATCTGCTGTATTGAAGACTGAACTCTGGTAACTCTGATCAAATCTGACGTCAGCTGGAAAATAAGGAACTGACTCAGTCCAAACATTTGACAATGGATCTTTATGTTTTTATCAGCTCTGTCTCAACAATCTAAAGCGTCATTATCAACAGGAACATACATAGGAACACATCTAATCCTCTAAAGGACATTCCACTATATTTGATGTTTCATTCCAATCAGGTCGTTTGATTTTCACGCGTTGATAAAGGTTATTTAAACTGATCTGAGATCTGTTTGATTCTAAATGCTGATTCTGAACTGAACGCTAATCAAATCAAAGCTGAAACACCTCGTTTTATCAGCAAGTACTTTATCTTGAACTACTTCCTCGTTGATCTGATTACCTGTCGTCTCATTAGCTGTTGTCTGCCAGGTCGACGTCTCAGTGTGAGAGGTTGTTGGTGTGGTTGTTGGCGGTGTGGTTGTTGGCGTAGCTGAAACAGACAATTGACACAAACACCATTAACATCAGGAAGACCTCAGTCTGCTTCACATGAAACCACTTTATGTTTTATCGATCAGTTTGATCTGTCGTCAGTAAGAAGCTTCTTTCATTCAATGTTCATGTGACGTTAGGAAACTTTAACCAGAATCAGACAAGAATCAACAACAGAACAGCTGAGACACACACTTCTGACGAGCTAAGCCAACGTAGCACAATCAGCTGATGTGGATGTAAACGTTGACATTTTTCACGAAATACTTACATTGTTTCCCCACGTTAGGAAACAGGAAGTTAATGAACGACTGAGGGCTAATGCTAATGCTAATGCTCATAATGAAGAATAATAACTGGATTTGCTGAGGAGTCTGTTTGCTCTATAGCTACATCTAATTTAATTTAATTGCACACAGTCCTCCCCATTTGTAGTTCTCATATTTATAAAAAAAACAACAACAACAAAAAAAAAAACCTTCTACTTCTTCTGGTCACTTTATATTTTTAACATAGTTTATAGTTGTATAAAACATTTTATTTCTAGTTACTTTCTATTTTTTATATAGCTTTTGTATTGTATGTTCAATGTATGTTACTGCTACTGGATGCTTGAATTTCCCTCGGGATTAATAAAGTATCTATCTATCTATCTATCTATCATCATATATCAATATACCACCTGTAACCATGGTATAGAAGCACAGACCTGCTTTACCCACTCTGAATAAAGTTTGTGTTTCCGTGATTTTTTAAAAACAAATGTCTTCATGTTTCAGACCACAGTGATTGTTTTATAATTAATATTAAATCATGTTTTAGTTTTGGATCAGGTTTTTACTAACAGACTCAAATCTTATTATTTGTAGAATCATATTCTCACCTCTCTCCACACTCAGATCCACGTGATAGCTATCATCATTAAATAGTCCAGGTATCATCACTCTACATCCATATTTTCCAGCGTCGTTTTCAGTGATCTTCACTATTGTCAGAGAAACGTCTCCTTGGTCCAGTTGTCCCAGCAGCTGATACCTGCTAGAACGTCTTTCTGTCACTTTATTTCCCTTTATGTAGATCAGCTGATCACTGCAGCCTCTGCTTGGTAAATCTCCTCGACCCCAACAAACTGTCAGAGCTCCATATTTCTTTACATCATATTTACAGTTCAGAGTGACGTCCTGACCAGGATGACCAACAACTCCACTGCTGCTGCATCGAGACACTGTAAGTAAAAGAAGGATAGGAAGTTAAAATTCAACTCAGTTATTGTCTCATTATTGTCTAAGAGCAACTATTTGTTTCATCTGGGATTTATTAAAATCACCAGCTGAAGATCTGATAATTAAACTACATAAAATCTGAGCTGCAACTTTGATTCAGAAAAAAGGAAGTGTTTTTATATAATTCTGACAATTCAAACACAACATTATATTATATTATATTATATTATATTATATTATATCTCCGTAGTAACAGATAGAGAGGCGTCTTTAAACAAACCTGAGAGTAGAGCGAGTAGCAGTACGATCTTCATGATGAACACTGAGCGCTGAGTGTGAGTGTGAATACTCAGCAACAAATTTCAACACAACACGTCACCACACAAACACTCACTCCTCTTTCTAGCTCTGTGAGGACCCTCCATTAAAACGTGCAAGTTGACTCCTCAACTTAATAAAAACTAGAAGCACCAGCTGCAGAAAGAAAAACCACAAAGAGACTGGGTGAGACCTGGTTCTCATGAAAGTCGATGATGCTGCATCTTGCTGAGGACCCTTAATCTCTGCTACTTATTTCATTGAAGGCCAGAGTCAGAGAGGTGTTTCGATGGTTTTAAATGGAGACAGAAAGTGTGGCTCTTTAGATCAGCTGCCTTCGTACATCAGCAGCATGAACCTTTAGCAGACAACGATGGAGATGAAACATTATCAGGATCAGATCAGACATCAGTGATCTGCAGCCATTCCACACTCCCTAGCAACCAGCTGTCACTATGACAACAAGATGCTCTACATAAATTATAATTTAATGTAATGAGAAACTCTAAAGAAAGTGACAACACAAGGAAATCTAGCACATTGTCTGACAAGCATCGAATTGAATATGTAGTTGTATAATATTATCAGGGTAGACAGGATGTAGTCGGTTGGCCACGGTTTCAGATCACGATGAACTTGTGACTTCCTGTTTGCAACAATTGCTGCCAACTGCTTGCGGTTTCAGATCCCAATAACTATAGACATATACATATTATTATTATTACATACATATATCATTGTGGCCAGCCTAAGGCACACCTGTGCCATATTCATGCTGTCTAATCAGCATCTTGATATGCCATACCTGTGAGGTGGGATGAATTATCTCTGTGTCCTGACTAGGTTGGTGCTCCCTGAATCCTGCCACATGCTTGGGGGGGGACGCTTAATTTTTTTATTGCCATATTAAAAGCATGTTTAATCATGCTCAAATAACCAGAACACACAACTACATAATCACAACAAACACTGATTTTTTATTATTTTTTTTAATTTCATTTATTTTCATCTGAACATCAAACATTGTAAAGCCACTTAGCGTACTGTTACATCAACATCACCCCCCCATACATATGATGGAAAGTAATCGCCTGTAAAAATATATATATATATTTTTGTTTACAGGCAATTGCATTTCGATTAATCGGAAGGAGGCTAATACACACAACAATAAGCAAAAGAGAAAAATGAAAGTGACTTGTGGGATAGCTAACATAGACATACTGACCAATTCAAGATGTCAAATGAGGTAGATCAGATCAGGGACGGACTGGCATCTGGGCCTTTTCCCGGTGGGCCAGCGTGCTATTTGTCACTCCCGACACTTTTGTTTTAGTGTTAGTTGGTTATTTTTTGGGGGCGGCACAGTGGCGTGGTGGTTAGCACTGATGCCTCACAGCAAGAAGGTTCCAGGGCCGATTGGGCCTTTCTGTGTGGAGTTTGCATGTTCTCCCTGTGTCTGCGTGGGTTCTCTCTGGGTACTCCAGCTTCCTCCCACCATCCAAAGACATCCTCATTAGATTAATTGGTGATTCTAAATTGGCTGTAGGTGTGGATGTGAGTGGTTGTCTGTCTCTCTGTGTTAGCCCTGCGATAGACTGGTGACCTGTCCAGGATGTACCCCCGCTTCTTGCCCTGTGATAGACAGCTGGGATAGGCTCCAGCCCCCCTGCGACCCTTCGCTGTTACAGAAGATCAGACGAGATAAGATCAGTGAGTGGTTATTTTCTCGGGGCTGGACCAATCATATCATGAAACACCTCCTCCCTTTGGCTCGGTGCGCCAGTGTGCACTGCAATGGAGGATGAACATAACGTTATCCTGAACTAAATAGTCTTGAATGTGAGAACACTTTTTTAAAACCACTATTCACCAGCAATAACAGTAAGTCAGCGAGCAGCATTCTACTTTCATTATTAGACGATTATTGTTTGTGGTGTGAGTAGTAGGCTAGCCCAAGGCTATGCTACTTTTTGGCCCTGGGAAAATGTGTTTGATAGTTTTTATGTTGGTGTTTAGGGACAATGTACAGAAATAAAAGAAACTCACACTTTCACAAAATTATATCATTTTGTCTGTTGCCTATGTTATGCCAATGCAGCTGTGCGCCTCTTTACAAGAGAATCCAATAATTCTAGGTGTATTTATAAATGTAAAGCCACCACTCACCAACATGAAAAGTGAGTCATTCTGACTTCGTTATTAGGCTATTAATTGTTTAACTAGTAGGCCTAGGTCAAGCTACTTTTTAGGCCTAGAAAAATGAGTTTGGATCAGTTTCTATGTAGCCTAGGTGGCTAAACACAATGTAGGCTACAATGAAAGAACATCACATTTCTTAAAATGACATCATTTTGTTCATTGCCAGTGTTGTATCAATGCAGCTGTGTGTCTGTTTATCAGAGAATCAAGTAATTCTGGACCCGACTATATCCTTATGTTTAAAAAGAAAGAAGGAAAAAAACTCACCCCACAGTCTCTATTCATGTTTTGTTGAGCTAGGTTGAGATAGCATCCCCAGAAGAGGAGAGTGTTACTGAGAGAGAGGAGAGTGTTGGCGACAGTGAGGAGAGACACAGCGAGAAAGCAGGAGGACATAATTTACTTTGTCTGTCCCGAGCCTTCTATGTTACAGAGCTTTTTGGATCACCACCCACAACAAAATGACAGAAATCCAGTAGTGCAAACGATATTCACCAGTAAAAACGGATGAATGCTGCTTTGAGATTCATTACTGTGATGGAGTGGTGGAGTATACATTTTTGTAGTGTTAATAAATGACACTTTTGGAAGTATTTGTCCACTCTCACGGATTCCCGTTAACTCATTGCATGGCTTAAGGCAGTGGTTTTCAAAGTAGGGGAGGAGGCCTCCTGGGGGCTCGGACAATTGGAGGGGAGATAAGAAAAAAATTGCAAAAATAAAAAAATACAATCTAATTATTTTTAAATCATTTTCATAGTATAATAAAATATAAAATAATAACATTATAATAATTTCAATATGATCGAAATGTTATTTGCCATGCTCATCTTTCTGATTCCCTGCCAGTAGAAACATTGTTCATGACCTCATAATCTGTGTAAATGGACAGTTCTTTTGACAAGAAAGAGACTGAAGGAACAGACCAACAGCCCTGCTGAGGAGGACACTGCTGCAAAAAAACCTGAGAACTCCTGGCCAACTAAAATCAGAAAATATGAGGCAGCACTTATGCTAAACAAATGTAATAGTTATTGAATAGTGAATAAAAGTAAGAAAAAACATTCTAATAGTTGATGTTTCTTTACATATTTTGTAGCATTGTCCGTGGGTTTGCAAAGTGGGTCCTCGGTCAGAAGCTAATGCTGTTAAGGGGGCCTTGGCATGGAAAAGTTTGGGAACCCCTGGCTTAAGGTACGTGGTTTTAAGGAGTTGCATAGTTGGAATACACATTCAAGAGACCAAAAAGACCGAAAATGTGTGCACTATCGAATTTGGTGGGTCTGTCTGGTACAAAATGCCAGGGCCGACTTTTTTTGTACCAGTCCGCCTTCTGGTTATAAACCGTGTTACTGTACATTGTTTCATGTCATGGCAGCAGTCACAGATCCCAGAAGCCCACTCATCTGCAAAAGAGGAAATGACCTGAGGCTGATTCGACACCGTCCAGCTCATCCTCCACCGGGCAGATGTTAAATCAAAAGATATTTGAATGGAGTTTGTTGTGGACTCTTCTCAGCTGTACAGGAAACAGGTTTTTGAACAAACAGACAAATATAAAAGCCTACTGTAGAATAACCAGTTCACGTCTTTGTTCCTGTGAAAACAACAAATTAAAGCAGAAGAAGAAGAAGAACATGTGATAATGTTACCTGTCTGAGAGGAAGACTGCAGTGATTGGGATAGAGGTTTCTGACGAACCGGATCAACGTGCTGAACTGGATTCTGGACCGGTTTTTATTTTGACGTCTCAGATACAGGAAATAATTGTTTTTCTTTTTATTTGTTTTTTATTTGAAGTTATTTTAGCTGCATTTCATGCTTGAAAAATGTCATACAAATAAAATTCCAGAGCATCTTTTATACCCGTTCATGTCACGTTCATCTGAGCAGCTGCAGTTCAGTAGTTTGGCCGCCAGGAGGAGACAAACAACATCAAACTGGTTCAGGTTCGACACCAGCATCTGATTCTGATCGTGTTACAGTTTTTTACAATCACTTTGCTACTATTTTCAGAACCTTGATGTCATTTTTCACAACTCTAGACACAAAACTCAAAACGGTTATCACTTGTAATACAGGCTGTCTAATGTTCAAAACATTGCATTGTGCATTCACATCTTTAAATAAATCTTGCACTTGCACAATCATTGGTTCAAAAAACAAATTTACTGTGAAATACCATTGAAACAGAACTATAGATCACCCACACACAAGCAACCGATAGTTTCACTGTGTCATTGTTCGTACAATCATTAAATATTGTAGAACAAAATAGGTGATACAGGTTTCATTATGGTACTACATGTACAGTACAGTAAATACATCTCTGTAAAAGTACTGCAGTAGTAGAGAGAATACTACAGACACAGTGGAATCATTGAACAAAGTTTGTAATGCAGTATATTGATGCAAAACACTAGATAGAGATAGATAGATAGATAGATAGATAGATAGATAGATAGATAGATAGATACTTTATTGATCCCCAAGGGGAAATTCAAGACAGTACAATCACAACATAGGTTTACAGTATTTGAATCAAAGCAAAAATACTGTAATTAGCTATGAAATACAGTAGAAAATAAAAGACAGTACTGTAAAACATCAAATGCGGTGTTCCTCAACTTGCTTGCTTGTACTGTACATGTAAGAAACAAAACAGGAGTGATTACTGTACTTCTACATTGTCATCAACTCTGTGTTGTGGATTTGGATTTGTTTCCATACAACTATGCATTCAGAGTAATGCAACAGTTACTTATTATTTTGAGCAGTTGTATCAATTGATAATTAGATCATTGTAAGGAAATGAATAGACACTCATTTGAAATGTAATGTGTGAATTGCCTTTTGAAATAGTAGTATTTTGATGTTAAGTTGTATCATATTGAACAGGTGATTTTTTTTGAATGAACAAATGATATAAGTTTTATGTGTATTGTATCCAAGCAATTGAGAAAAGGGTTAGAGTTTTGAAAAATGTGCATTTTGATCATTGGTTGTGAGTTTTGTGTCTAGAGTTGTGAAAAATGACATCAAGGTTCTGAAAATAGTAGCAAAGTGATTGTAAAAAACTGTAAATAACACAAAGACAAACAAAGAGACAGAACTAAAACACTGATTATGAAGACCTGCCAGCATCAGCAAGAGAAACAGCTGTCACCATTGGACGTTATTCCAACGACCTATCAACGTTTTTACAGTTTTTCTCAGTTGCTAAAACACTAAAATCCATTGGCTGAAGAAGGTTCTCAGTTGCTTGAACTCATTAAGCTAACTGTTCAGTCTGTTGTCAATACCTTAAACCATTTCACATGGTTTAGCAAAACTCTAAACACATTCTCATTCTTAAAACACATTCTGCACTCTAATGCACATGTCATCCATACTGGTAAACACAAGTGGCAACAATTACATATAAAGAGAGCAGAAATGTCATTGATTGAACACAATCAGTCAAAACTGATTTCACTTGTTTCAAATGATGTGACAACCAATATAAGCCAGTTCAGAGAGCAAACAGGTTGTTGAAGGTGGGAATGAGAAACTGTGAGAATGGACAGAAGAATTTATGTGAGAGGACGAGGATGAGTGCGTATGCGAGGTGGGGGACGAGGAGAAAGAGGAGGAGGGCAAGAGAGAGAAAGAGGAGGACGAAGAGGAAGAGGAAGACAAAAAGTGGAAATATCCGATGAAATTCGAGCAACAATCATAGACCATGTTGTTGGCTGTATATATGGTACAATAAACAAATTGTATGGCCCTGAACATTGTGCTTTCCATTTGTTTTCAGTACTGACTGCTCAATAGATTTCGACTGGTTACAGGTTCATATCATCAAAGAACAAGAATTACAGTATCACAGAGATAAAGTTTTTGAGATGCAGGGTACAGCACTGCAAAAATAAGGGTACAAGAAGGAAGAAGAACAAAAAAAAAAAAAATACAAAGAGCAAAACACAGTAATTTCTGATCAATTTTGAGCTTTTTGTATAATGACAGAAACATATGAAATTTGTTTTGAGATTAAAAATGTACTTCTCCCTGAGAACTATATGTTTTGAACAATGTGTTTTCTATTTTTTGGTGTATTGTTTACTGACTGCTTGATAGTGTATGTAATTTTGAGCAATTTGTTTATTATTTGAGAGCAGTGTTTGATTTTGAGCACAGGTAAAACTGTTTTGAGGCCAAAGTTTCATTTTGGGCACAGGTAAAGCTGTTTTGAGGCGGAAGATTCATTTTGGGCACAGGTAAAACTGTTTTGAGGCGAAAGTTTCATTTTGGGCACAGGTAAAACAGTTTTGAGGCGAAAGTTTCATTTTGGGCACAGGTAAAACTGTTTTGAGGCGAAAGTTTGATTTTGCAAGAGGAGTCAGAGGTTTTGTAAATCGTGCTTGAAGCTGAGGTTTTGTGTTTAAGGTTTTGAGAAAATGGAGCAAGGTTTCAGAAATTGTGTTTTAGCAATTGAGAAAAACTGTAAAAATGTACTTCTCCCTGAGAACTATATGTTTTGAACAATGTGTTTTCTATTTTTTGGTGTATTGTTTACTGACTGCTTGATAGTGTATGTAATTTTGAGCAATTTGTTTATTATTTGAGAGCAGTGTTTGATTTTGAGCAAAGCACCTGTGCCCAAAATGAAACTTTGGCCTCAAAACAGTTTTACCTGTGCTCAAAATCAAACACTGCTCTCAAATAATAAACAAATTGCTCAAAATTACATACACTATCAAGCAGTCAGTAAACAATACACCAAAAAATAGAAAACACATTGTTCAAAACATATAGTTCTCAGGGAGAAGTACATTTTTAATCTCAAAACAAATTTCATGTTTCTGTCATTATACAAAAAGCTCAAAATTGATCAGAAATTACTGTTTTGCTCTTTGCATTTTTTTTGTTCTTCCTCCTTCTTGTACCCTTATTTTTACAGTGCTGTACCCTGCATCTCAAAAACTTTATCTCTGTGATACTGTAATTCTTGTTCTTTGATGATATGAACGTGTAACCAGTCGAAATCTATTGAGCAGTCAGTACTGAAAACAAATGGAAAGCACAATGTTCAGGGCCATACAATTTGTTTATTATACCATATACAGCCTACAATGCACTGTGCTACAGTATACAATGAAAGTGACAAAAATCAAAGGACTAAACATGTGATCAATGGGCTTCTTCTTGTCTTTGGGCTGGGTCAGGCCAGAGCACTTCATCAACATCACATGCAATATTTTCCCTCCTGAGGCAACGGGGGAAAAAGCCTCTGGTGTGCCGTATCCAGCCCTGACATGATTCCTCACCTATATCACCACAGGCTAAATCCATGGCTTGCAGCAGATTTACTCTGGTGTAGGGCTGTCTATCATACACTTTCCATCTCCAAGAGGAGAAAAACTCCTCAATCGGATTCAGGAAAGGTGAGTATGGAGGGAGGTACAGGTTCATAAACTGCCCATTGATGGTAAACCATTCCCTCACTTGAGCAGCTCGGTGGAAGCTGACATTGTCCCACACTATTACATAGGTGGGCATGGGATCTAGCTCTTGACCCTGCTGCTCTTGAACCTGCTGCTCTTGAACCTGCTGCTCAAATAATACATCTCTTAGACTGACAAGAAATCTGAGAAGATGCTGGGTGTTATAAGGCCCCAATGTAACATGGTGATGTATAACACCATGGTTGCTGATAGCAGCACAGATTGTGACATTGCCACTTCGTTGACCAGGGACTTCAACAATGGCCCGCTGTCCAATAACGTTTCGGCCTCTCCTTCTCCTCTTTTGAAGATTGAAGCCTGCTTCATCGACAAAGATGAACTCATGGGGTCTGTTCAAGGATTCCAAGTCAAATATTGTCTGTGTAGAAATACAATATACTGTATGTAGAATTGTGTAAGTTGTACAGAGACAGTGCTATGCTGTAGAGTACAATTAGGCCTAATGTATGCACTTCTGATTCATATACATTGTACTGAAGAGTAATGTCATTCACATAGTATGTGTCGACAATCTGGATTACAGTAAATGTGTCTGGATGTACACTTACTTGCACATACTGAGCTCGCAGTTCTTTCACCCTTGGTGAGTTGCGCTCAAAAGGTACTCTGTAAACTTGTTTCATTCGCATCCTGTTACGATAGAGGACACGGTCAATTGTGGAAATGCTCACACTGTCGATTCCCTGGAAGTGTGTGTTGTCTTGTATCACTCGTTCCTGGATTTCTCTGAGTCGTGTTGTGTTATTTTGAAGGACCATGCCCACTATAATGGTCTCTTGCTCCTGAGTGAATATAGCTGTCCTTCCACCTGCACGTGGCAGCCTTGCAGTTCTATAAAAAGTAGATATGCAGTTACAAAAAACATTCATGCAGTGCAATACAGTGATGAATTTTACAAATATCTATTGGAACAGCTGCATATACTGTAGTACAGTAAATTTATAATTACAAAAATACAGTAGTATACTGTACCTGTTCTCTTCTCTGAATGTCCTTACTATGGTGGACACAGAAAATCGGCTCAAATTGGGTTGCACTCTAAGTCCTGCTTCCCTCATTGTCAGTCCATGGACAACAACATGGTCTATGATTGTTGCTCGAATGTTTGCCAACACCATATTCACTATGTAGGTCTCTTGTTCAGCCGTGAATAGTCTTCTTCTGCCCCCAGCTACAGGTCGTCTAACAATTCTACAAAGTAACAATATCAGTATTTTTACAGTAAATGTACAGTATTGTTTCTCAAAAGAATATGACACTACTGTATTACAGTATACATAATGTAAAACTTAGTATGAAGAAGATACTGTACTAACCGATTCTCATTTCGAAATGTTCTTATGATGCCTGCTACAGTGTAGCGGCTCAGGTTGGGTTGAACCCGTTGGCCAGCTTCCCTTAGGCTCATGCCATGGTTTATGACATGGTCCACTATTGTAGCTCTGATGACATCAGTGATTCTATTTCTTACTCGTACTCCTTGCCCTTCCTCTCCTCTTTCTCCTTGTGCTTCTGCACCTCCTCGTCCTCTTCCTCTAAGCACACCTCCTCGTCCTCTTCCTCTAAGCACACCTCGTTGTCCTCTTCCTCTAAGTGCTCCTCCGCGTCCTTGCTGTCCTCCTCTCCCTCTTGCTTCTGCACCTCCTCCTCCTCTTCCTCCAAATTCATTTCCTTGTCCACGTCCTCGTCCTCCTGCTTCTTCACCTCCACGTCCTCTTCCTCGCCCTCCTCTTACTCTCACTCCTCTTACTCTTCTTTCTCCTTCCATTGTTCTCCACACAAAAGGCTTACCTGTGGCTTATTTATAGTGCTCAGGCTGATTGCAAAGTCAAATAATTATAGATAATAGTTTTCACATGTGACAATGTGGCCTGACAGTTGGCAAAATTGTGTAAATAATAGCCATAAATATGTATAGTTTTGACAGGAGTGTGTAGATCATCTGGAAATTGAGTGTAAAGCAGTGAGCAGTGTTTACAGTTTTGCAAAAAGAGTGCTGTGCAGTAAATTGTATTTACACATACACAAAGTGTTTGTTACGAAATTGCAAACTAAGTGCAAAGCAGCGTTTGTGCTTTCAGTTTTGCAAACTCGGTGAAAGGTTTTGTGATAAATATTAATAGTTTTAGAAATTGTGCTATAAGAATCAATGTAAGTGTTTAAGCCATCAGAAAAAACTGTAAGTTATTGCCTTTTAAACAGTGGACAGTACAGTCCAGTGTAAAATGGATTAGCATTTAGCATTTAGCTGAAACTGTAAATGCAGCTCCTGTTATGAATCCTTCTTGTGTATCCATATACAAAGTAATACTGTAAACCATTCAAGTTGCAAGCCTGCAATTTATTGTTTCATGAGTTCACCCTAAATGGTTTCACCTCATTATGTTTGTACTTGAATTACCACCCCAACGGTTATGAGTACTTTCCTCTGGAATGAACTGGAAGACAAGTTATGTCAGGAATATGTTCATACATTGTACTGATTCTGAACATACGGGTTTAATTAATTTTAATTTGAAGTTTCAGGAAAAAACATTTTTTACTTTTTTTAAATACGACAAAAATAATGTTGTTAATTGCAGTTGGACTAGTGTAATAATTAAAAGTTGACAAAAAATGAAATTACTTTTTGTTGACTAAAACTATGAAAGATAAAAATGACTAAAATGTGGAAAACTGAGACTAAATCAAAAATGTCTGTCATTAACACTGGTCCTCTGAAGGTAATTAAACAATATCTGAAAGTTAACTGAACGTTTTGTAACGATTTACTGAAGGTTCTCTGAAGGCTGTTGGAATGTTGGTAAATGGTAAATGGCCTTGTTTTTATATAGCAATTTTCTACTTATTGTTACTCAAAGCATTTTACAGTCACAGACGCATCTATCCATTCGCTCAACACAAGCACACACACATTCACACATCAGTGCTACACACTGGGATCAACTGGAGTTTGAGCGTCTTCCTCAAGGACAGTCCAGGGATTGAACTGTTAACCCTCTGGTTTGTGGACAACCCACACTAACTGAGCCACAGCTGCACATGTTCCTGTCACTCTCCAGCATTGTAGAACAAATGAAGACGACTGCTGGTGTTGATAAATACATATATTGTATACTATTTATATAATACAATGCCAAACGTTGACCTGACATGGAGGTTGTTAACAAACTGGTGATTACTGCATCGGTTGTGAACACAGCAAGAATGAGTGAAGTTCTGTGGCTGGATATTTCCCACAGCAGTGCTCTCTGGGATTTGTAGTGGAGCTGAATGTGTTCAGAGTTCATTCATTAAACAACTCCTTTAATCCTCAGAGGCAGGACTGTGGGCAGAGCTTCTGCACTCAGGGGCAGTACTCGTAGTCTCCGCCATTGTCTCCAGGCCCGTATATCTCACAGAGTTGTCCAATGCAGAGTCTCGACTGTGCAGATGCAGGGTTGATGAGGTGGAAGTGAACAGGACCTGAGTGCTGACCTGCTGCTGGACGCTGAGACAGAGACACAACTTTAGTCCATGATGAACTTTTTATTAAAAAAACACATCAGTCTGAACTTTTCTCTCTCGGTTTGTTGAACTGATTGTTTTTTTTTTTGGTAAACATGTTTTATAACTCTAACGTCTCAAACTCCTTGATTTTACGTTTTTCCTTCTATCATTATACAGTTTTTTTCAATCGCTAACAAGCGCTTACCCATACTTCAGATATTTTTTCTAAACTCTTAACACAGACGCACACCTACAAAACACAATTGGCCAAATGGATAATTTTCTTGTCAAAAACACATTTTGTTAAATATATACTAACTCTTCATTTCAAAATAGAACACATCTTTCTCTGCACACACCAACTTTATACCAAAACACTGGAAATCTGACTCAAAATGAAATTATTCTGTCAAAGAATAACATTTTTTTTTCACTTCACAAGGTACATGCAATGAATCAAAGTACACCAGGTTTCAAAATACTGGCTATTGTTGACATTACAAAAACTGCATAGACTTTTATGCTTCAGTTTTACAGGTATTTGCATGCAAAACATGCAATCCACTGTTTTTTACACCAAATTTCTTGGTTGGGAACTGTATGTCCACATGTAATGTTCACATTCAAAAGCATTCCAGTAAAAAGCAAATCATTTTTTTTCCTTTACTGTTTACTACAGGAGGCACAGTAGAAATACTGTTTACAGTATGATAGAACAGAAAAAGTTTTACAGTATTGCTTACAGTACAGCAACAAAATATCCATGAAACACACAAGAGCATTCTGAACAAAAAATACAACAGGAAAAAGCCCAGATAAAAAAAAGGGGGGGGAGGGGGGGGGGGGGGACTAAAAAAAGCACAAAATGACTGTATCTAATCTTTGCGATCTTCACGGTTAGGCCACACTATTTCATCAACATCGCATCTGATATTATCCAAGGTGATGCACCTGGGATAAAACCGTTTGGTATGTCGGATCCACCCTTGGCAATCATCAACTGTGATGTCCCTGCAGCCAGCATCCATGGCTTCAAGGAGGGACATCTGGTCATGTGGCTGACGGTCATAAACCTTCCACCTCCATGCAGAAAACAACTCCTCTATGGGGTTGAGGAACGGTGAATAGGGTGGAAGGAAGAGACGTACCAGTCTTGGGTGGTGAAGAAGTAAACTTTGAAGGGACATCGAAATTGACACGTCTGGGGCAATTCCAGCCATATGTCGATCTCTCCTGCCTCTGCTCCCCTGCTGATCAGAGTTTCCTGATCATACTACCTGAGTGTCACTCCTTTGTCCTTTTGTTCTGACCACATCTGGGAGCCACCTCTGCCCCTCCACTGAGTTTACCCCCCTGTGTAAAGTTGCCCTCGACTGACCATTATGCAGCCACACCTGGGGACAGGGTATATCTGTGCTCTGGCCCTACATTCAGGGTCAGTCTCTGGTCTCGGACCCACTCTGTGTCGGTAGGCTGACCATGACCTGGAACTCCAATAAACTTGCACTACTTCAGCAAACTTGGAACTAGACTTGGATTGTTTTTTTTCTTCATCAGTGGACTTCAAACCATGTTGTTAGCGATTGAAAAAAACTGTATTATCAGCTGAGATATGTTGTTTTTGAACTGATATCATTGCAGAAGAAGAGGTTTTTATACTGTATCTAAGGTTTGGAATATTGCTTTTGCTATTGTTGGATGTTGTGTGTTAACATTCGTAAATAATACAAAAACAATCCATAATTTTGTTGGGAGGTACAACTGGTCTGTTAAGAAAATGTAAGCATTGTGGAAATGTGTTCACTGACTGCATATTGTGTGAAAACGACATAAAATGTGTGAATGGTATGGCCACAAAAGACCTATGCTGTGCTAATTGTGTTTAGAGTTTTGAAAATGTGACCACTGATTGGACAAACGCTTGCTAGCGACTGAAAAAAACTGTAATATGAATATTTTTGAGGTGAGTCATTTCCTGCAAGAAACCTCTGAGGTGTTTCTGTTTCTGCTCAAACAAAAGGTTCTCTGAATGTTACCTGAATGCTCTCAAGAACGTTCTGTGAAAATGAATTTAATGTTTTTTTTAGTCCTCTGGAGAAAGTTAACTCTATGTTCTCTATTGATATTTGCTACTTTTTTTTTTTTTTAACATTTCATGTTTCACAGTTCATCAGGAGATTTGATGACTGGATGGAGAGGATCGTTAGTTGTGATCCCTCTTGACGTGTTCATTGTGACGTTCTTGGTTAGGCAGCAGGAAGAACCTCAGCGTTACTTATTGAGGTTAACTAGTTACTTTCTGGTTCATCACTTGAACGAGGTTTCAAAGTTTCTGTTTCTGTTCAAAGACAAAGCAATGGAAACTGAAAACCTGCTACTTTTTTATTGGTTAATATTTTGCAATATTAACCAATAAAATGTAACTGTTCTCAATTGTTTTAGAGATGATATCAATCTGGAAACAGTTGAAGAAGACGTTTAGTCTAAGATGTGTAGATATTCTACAAACCCTAGTGTTCTAATAATCAGTTGCAGCTTTAAACAATCAGCTGATTAGATTATTGATAAATCTGGCTCCATTCTGAGCTTTCAGCCATTGTCAAGTGGTTTTCATCTGCAGCTGATGAACGTCTGATCTTTTCTTATATTTTCTTGTCGGAGGGGAAAGAATAAAGGTTGTGGGTTGTGTTCAACTGTGAGTTTCTAAAATCTGACGTGTGGTTTTCTGATCTTATACTCGTTCTTGAGTTTCAGTCTTAACACACTCTGTCGCACAGCACACCAGAGTCAGTGACAGCCTGAATTTAAGATGCCAGTGTTCAGAAAAATTGGGAAGTGGAACATTAAATATGAGTCACTCACAGTTTGTCGATTCGTCCACAGCTATCTGCTGAGACGCAAACAGGATGATCAGAGAGAATTATTCAGCTTTGAAAAAACTTTAAATCTGCAGAACTCACCGATGACGACGAGTGCAGCGACCAGAAACACAGACCAAAACAGAAGGCACACCAGAACCACTATCAGACCGCTGGCTTCCTGTAGCAGAGACAAAAAATAGGGTCTCTATCTTTGTATGGAACTTATATTCACATGATGATTTTCCAAACACTAAACCTCAGTACGCCAAACCTAGCCTCATCCCTACCCCTAGCATTACTCCTATACCTGGCATCAACCCTAGTGTCAACCCTAATCCTAACCAAGTGAGCGTCTTTGAAATGTTTTTTTTTTTTTTTTGTTTTGTGTGTTCATCTTATTTTTTATGTTTTGCACTTGTTAAAGCTACAGGAAGTGATTTTCAAGTCACATTTGTCATCTCACACAGGGAGACTTCATGTTTGTCACCTCGGTATTCTTCATGTTGGTGAAGGAGGTCGATTCGGAAGTTGGGATGTTGTCGTCCATGGAGGTCATGTGACCTGCAGGAGGAAGAAACGAAAGCAGATGATTTTAGGACAACTGTGTCGGCAGCAGGACGTCATGATCGACAGATATAACTGGACTCTTGATTCAAAGAAGCAGAACTTCCTGTCTGATGTATTGAAGACTGAACTCTGGTCCTCCGGTCAAATCTGACGTCAGCTGGAAAATAAGGAACTGACTCAATCCAAACATTTGACAATAAATCTTTGTGTTTTTATCAGCTCTGTCTCAACAAACTAAAGCGTCATGATCAACAGGGATAGGAACACATCCTCTAAAGGACACTCCACTATATTTGATGTTTCGTTCCAATCAGGTCATTTGATTTTCACGTGTTGATAAAGGTCATTCAAACTGATCTGATATCTGTTTGATTCTAAATGCTGATTCTGAACTGAACTCTAATCAAATCAAAGCTGAAACACCTCGTTTTATTAGCAGGTACTTTATCTTGAGCTACTTCCTCATTGATCTGATTACCTGTCTCATTAGCTGTTGTCTGCCAGGTCGACGTCTCAGTGTGAGAGGTTGTTGGTGTGGTCGTTAGTGTAGCTGAAACAGATAATTGACACCATCAGTGATGAGAATAACGGCGTTAAAATAAACGCCGTTACTAACGGCGTTATTTTTTTCAGTATCGAGTAATCTAACTAATTACTATTTCATCTGTTACAACGGCGTTACCGTTACCGACAGTTAAATGTGGTGCATTACTTGCACTGTCAGCCAGCCACAACAGCTGCAAAGGTGTTTTGGCACTACTTTAACATAATTGAGGTAAAAGGCAAGAACGTAATGTACACGTGAAGTGTAAATTACGCTCAGAAAAATTCTAATTCTTAGACGTATTTAGGATCAGACAAGAATCAACAACAGAACAGCTGAAACACACACATCTGTGTGAGCTAAGCCAACGTAGCACAATCAGCTGATGTGGATGTAAACGTTGACGTTTCTTTCACTAAATACTTACATTGTTTCCCCACGTTAGGAAACAGGAAGTTAATGAACGACTGAGGGCTAATGCTAATGCTAATGCTCATAATGAAGAATAATAACTGGATTTGCCGAGGAGTCTGTTTGCTCTGTAGCTACATCTAATTTAATTTAATTGCACACAGTCCTCCCCATTTGTAGTTCTCATATTTATAAAAAAAAAAACAAACAAACAAAAAAAACCTTCTACTTCTTCTGGTCACTTTATATTTTTAACATAGTTTATAGTTGTATAAAACATTTTATTTCTAGTTACTTTCTATTTTTTTATATAGCTTTTGTATTGTATGTTCAATGTATGTTACTGCTACTGGATGCTTGAATTTCCCTCGGGATTAATAAAGTATCTATCTATCTATCTATCTATCATCATATATCAATATACCACCTGTAACGATGGTATAGAAGCACAGACCCGCTTCACCCACTCTGAATAAAGCTTGTGTTTCTGTGATTTAAAAAAAAAAAAAAAAATGTTCTTCATGTTTCAGACCACAGCGATTGTTTTATAATTAATATTAAATGATGTTTTAGTTTTGGATCAGGTTTTTACTAACAGACTCAAATCTTATTATTTGTAGAATCATATTCTCACCTCTCTCCACACTCAGATCCATGTGATATTTATCATCATTAAATAGTCCAGGTATCATCACTCTACATCCATATATTCCAGCGTCGTCTTCAGTGATCTTCACTATCGTCAAAGAAACGTCTCCTTGGTCCAGTCGTCCCAGCAGCTGATACCTGCTAGAACGTCTTTCTGTCACTTTATATCCATCTGTGTAGATCAGCTGATCGCCGCAGCCACTGAGTGGTAAATCTCCTCGACCCCAACAAACTGTCAGAGCTCCATGTTTCTTTACATCATATTTACAGTTCAGAGTGACGTCCTGACCAGGATGACCAACAACTCTGCTGCTGCTGCATCGAGACACTGTAAGCAAAAGAAGGACAGGAAGTTAAAATTCAACTCAGTTATTGTCTCATTATTGTCTGAGAGCAACTATTTGTTTCATATGGGATTTATTAAAATCACCAACTGAAGATCTGATAATTAAACGACATAACATCTGAGCTGCAACTTTGATTCAGAAAAAGGGAAGTGTTTTTATATAATTCTGACAATTCAAACACAACATATTATATTATATCTCAGCAGTAACAGATAGAGAGGCGTCTTTAAACAAACCTGAGAGCAGAGCGAGCAGCAGTACGATCTTCATGATGAACACTAAGGGCTGAGTGTGAGTGTGAATACTCAGCAATAAATTTAAACAGAACACGTCACCACACAAACACTCACTCCTCTTTCTAGCTCTGTGAGGACCCTCCATTAAAACGTGCAAGTTGCCTCCTCAACTTAATAAAAACTAGAAGCCCCCACTGCAGAAAGAAGGAAAACCACAAACAGGGTGAGACTCGGTTCTCATGAAAACCACTGAGATGCTGCTGCTTCTTGCTGAGGACCCTTAAGCTCTGCTACTTATTTCTTTGAAGGCCAGAGTCAGAGAGGTGTTGTTATGGTTTTGAATGGAGACAGGAAGTGTTTTTATTTCTAACTTTATTAGACTCATCTGTGTTGCTGCTGATCCATCACATCATGAAGACAAGATGTTCACCTTCCTCTACAGCAGTGGTTCTCAACCTTTATGGGGTCCTGGACCCCCTGCATATTTTTGATCGACCCTGAGGACCCCGCCACCTGATCTGGTGGGTGGGGGTGCAATTTGATAGAAACAGCAGAAACTGCATTTTAAATTGCATTATGGCATTTATTCATTCTTTGTGGCAAATATGACTTTCAGTTGTAACTTCCAGAACAAAAAATCATACATATGCAGTAGCTTCTTGGCATAATGTAACACAACAGCATAGTTATGCAGTTTCCAGAAATTATTTAGCGTCCCCCCCAAACCTGGACAATTTTCACGTGTTAGCAAAGTTAGCACAAATGGAAATATGGATTTGAATTTAAAACCAAATCGTCACCTTAATCAAATATTATATATATTAATATTGAATTGTTAAATCTTCTGATGATCTGATCCATTTTTAATTCAGACTGTTCAATAAAATATCTTCCATCATTTACTACTTTCTGTTTTGACTGAAGTTTTAGATTTACAATCTTCTATTTTTGGCTTTCACACAGAGAAAAGATCCAATTAATGGACCGACAGTCCAGTTGACTCAGCGTAGAAGAAGAGCAACAGCATGAACCAGTGGCTCACTAGCGCCCTCTTCCATGAGGCAGAAGTACTGGCTGCCTCATCTCGTGATTTTTCAGTGAGGTTTAATGTCAGACCAACAAGAGTAAATATGTTACACTCATACATGAAATACATTTATTAGGCTACAGAAGATTAGGGCACATGATAAAAATGTACACAACCAATATATTGATGGCATACAGAGAGTTAGCCACAGGCACGCGCCAAGGACACGAGCCTAACGCAGTTTGTGAGAGATTGCGCAACCCGAGGCTCGGCTCGGCTCGCCGCCTCAGCTCACGTCGCTCCCTATAGGTCGCTCTCTAGATTCACACAAGAAATACGTAAATTCAGCGATTTTAACTATACAAATGATCGACGGGAATCATACAGAAATTGCATTTATATCCAACTTATATCAGACCAATGGACAAATAGTATAATTTATTTTATCGTCATTACTTAACCTAACCCATGTTGTCAAGTTGAAATGTCGCCTTCTTCTTTTTCTTCTTCTTCTTTGTGTAACTGTGCTCATCATCTTCTTCGTTTGTTTGTAACATTAGCATAATTTCAAGCGCTAACCTGAACCAAAGAGTATAGAAGCCTAGAAGGGCTGAACCTTGTAGCTGAAGAGTTTTACCACATCAGCTTCCTGCAACTATTTCACAATAAAAGCATTATTAAGAAATTAATGGTGTATCCCCACTGAAACACTAGGGGGCTCATCATTTGAAAAGAATGCAGATCCTGTTAAGTTTGTATTAACAGCGTCAGGCAGCAACTTTAACAATGCAAACGGTTGCGAGATCTCTTATTAAACAATAAATTACACTTGTGAAACAGATGGAATTACAGAAAGTCACGTTACCCTCTGTAGTTTAGGTAGATAAAGGTCTCAGTCACATTTGAATAAAATAATACTTTTTGTATAAATGTCATATAATCTTTTTTAAAAGATATTTTATTTTCACGGACCCCTTGCAATTACACCACGGACCACTAGGGGTCCGCGGACCCCCGGTTGAG
The DNA here is from genome assembly GCF_963514085.1 of Chelon labrosus. Taxonomy (NCBI): domain Eukaryota; kingdom Metazoa; phylum Chordata; class Actinopteri; order Mugiliformes; family Mugilidae; genus Chelon; species Chelon labrosus. The sequence continues at coordinate 15,636,250 of NC_140350.1, read as the reverse complement.
AATCAATGCTGTAGAGGAAGGTGAACATCTTGTCTTCATGATGTGATGGATCAGCAGCAACACAGATGAGTCTAATAAAGTTAGAAATAAAAACACTTCCTGTCTCCATTCAAAACCATAACAACACCTCTCTGACTCTGGCCTTCAAAGAAATAAGTAGCAGAGCTTAAGGGTCCTCAGCAAGAAGCAGCAGCATCTCAGTGGTTTTCATGAGAACCGAGTCTCACCCTGTTTGTGGTTTTCCTTCTTTCTGCAGTGGGGGCTTCTAGTTTTTATTAAGTTGAGGAGGCAACTTGCACGTTTTAATGGAGGGTCCTCACAGAGCTAGAAAGAGGAGTGAGTGTTTGTGTGGTGACGTGTTCTGTTTAAATTTATTGCTGAGTATTCACACTCACACTCAGCCCTTAGTGTTCATCATGAAGATCGTACTGCTGCTCGCTCTGCTCTCAGGTTTGTTTAAAGACGCCTCTCTATTTGTTACTGCTGAGATTAATAATATAATATGTTGTGTTTGAATTGTCAGAATTATATAAAAACACTTCCCTTTTTCTGAATCAAAGTTGCAGCTCAGATTTTATGTTGTTTAATTATCAGATCTTCAGCTGGTGATTTTAATAAATCCCATATGAAACAAATAGTTGCTCTAACAGATCACAATAAGAGCACATCACAAGTCAGTACATTACTAAGAAAATAAAAGTCAATGGTTACAAGACTAGTTTGCTTTTAGTCACTGCTTGAGGTTAGTTTTGAAGGTTTGTAATATGGGACACTCCCTTATGGAGGGTGGAAGACTGTTCCAGATCTTACTGGCCTTTACAGAAAGCACATTTTATCCAAAGGCTGTTTTTCTGTGTGGGCCCTGGTCCTAAGACTGCTCTGAGCCATTTTTTTTAAGAAAGTCAGACATGGGAGGTGGAGCAAGTCCATGTAACACCGTGTACCTTAGACTTAGACTTAGATACACCTTATTCATCCACAAGGTAAATTGCCTGGTCACAGTAGCTTAGTTGTACATAAAAAAACACTCTTAAGAACCGCAGATAAAAGAACATTAAATAAAATAGAAATAAAAATAAAAATAAGTAAAATAAAATCTAGTAAAATAAAATAAAAACAGTATAAGCAAAAATGTACAAATTAGCATATTAGCATATGGAAACCTTAGGCCACAGTATGTAACTCTAGATAGCGGCACTGTTTCACCATTTTAGCTCATCTGAGTAAGTACTGTAACTTGGCCAGACTTTTCTTCCATAAAAAATTTAGATTAAATAACCAGATTTCTATTTATTTAACGTAAACTTGTGTTATGGTTCTAGTTTCTATTCTTTATTCAGAAGACTGCATCTAAACATAAATGAAAAACAGGAGGAGTAGGAGTGTAGTTTATTAAAATACAGTGTTTAATCAGTATCGTCATTGTGATATTTTCGTTACATGAGTCAATGACCAGACCGAGTGTTAAGAAGGTGTCGTTGTTTACTTATCAGTTGTACCCCAGACATACATCCACTGCCGCTACACACGCTCGAGGGCTCTGCCCACTGCACAACCTGCGCATGCCCGTAGGGGTTCATGCAGTATGTCACTGTTGTGACAAATGTTACATCTCATGAACATTACAATCATGTTGGTAAAAATAAATGTAGAATATTGTAGGCCTTCTGTTTCAGTAAGTAATTTCAAACTATTCAGAGCAGGAGTAACAGTTGAGTTGCACATGCTCAGTCTCGTTCAGAAAACAACCAATAGTCTTCAAGCAACAGCACAGCATGATTTACATGTAGTGGATATAAATAGAGCGCCATGTGCTACTTCACTATGTCTTGTTTAGGAAGTATTCATGCTTTATCCAGTCAAAGCGCCCAAGTACCTCTGAGTACCTGTACTTTCAATCATTTCTTCACGCGCCTGTCATACCTCCCCCACCAACTGAACCTTATACCTCGAAGTTCAGGCACCTTTGGGTAAGAATTACATTCATTGGCGAGGGAGAGGCACCCAATCGTGCATATGTTGCAGAGGAACTGATATTCCAGTCTAATTGGAAAGTCCACCTGATATTTATTCATTCATCTCACTACCAAACAAAAAAGAATTTGAGATCTGCTTCTATCAGGAGCCTGCCTTACGACGGTTTCTAGAAATAGTCTCATCAAAATCACCTGACCCAAAATGGAAAGACTGGATGTTTGAGTCAACCTTACAGTTAGGCATCACAAACCTAATCGTTAAATTCTGGACTGCAAGGATTCCAGATGAAGACGTACAACTATACCTGGAGAGATATTGTGAAATCCTGCAGCCCCCCATCAAATCTGTGGATGAATTTGAACTGTGGTATGGTGTGAGAAAATACAGAGTGCTCATGCGTAAAGACAATGCCAGTAATTTCCTCCAAATCCCCAACTCCATCTCTACGGGTCCATATAATGGCCGAATCATTTATCCGGGACGAGTGACAAAATGCTTTATTTGCCAGCCTATGGATCGTCAAGTCAGAGACTGCCCAACTGTGAAATGCTGGCGCTGTGGAGGCTTCGGCCACAAAGCAAAGGTCTGTGAAGGAGAGAGTGAGTGTTCTCTATGTGGAAATAAGGGTCACACATTCTTCAACTGCCCACAGTCGTACTCTAATAAAACCAAAAGAAGTAGAACCATCACCCAGGCTGATAACGCAGCCCAAATCACTGAACACCTGCCCTCTACTACTCCACCTTCTCAAGCTGATCTTGTCCAGCTCCAGTCTGTCGATCGTCAAGCACCAGATCACCCTCCTCCTCAATCCCGAAGATAGAATTGCTGAACAAAAGAAATTAGGAATAAAATGAATACCGTGGGTTTTAATGTTAACGTTAATGAAAAATCTGTTATGTACGGCATTTTTTGTGAGAATCTTATCGATTCTAAGAGAAGTCTGTTCTGGCTGGTGATGTGTGTCATAAACTGCCACATTTGGAAGACAAGAACGAAGTCAGTCATCGAACAGAAGATGATCAAGAGCGAGCATTTTAGCAGATCTCAGGAGGAGGAAGACTATAGACTCAAAGAACAACAGCCCTCTACCCTGGACCCTTTTAAACATATGAAAATTTCTCACTGGCATTGATGGTGTTTTTTTTTTTTTGTTTTTTTTTCTCCGCATTAGGTTGAATATTACTCTTGTGTATACATGTTTATATTTATATTATATTATATGTTGAATGTGTATGTAGGTAGATACGGGTGTATGCGTGTGTATGAAGATATGTGTGAATATGATTTTATATATATAGATATAAACATGGGTAAATGTTGAAATATGTACCTTGTTGATGGACCTTATTGTATTGTAATATTGTGGAACTGTGATCACGTTTGTAACCATGTTGGTAAAAAAATTGAATAAAGTGGTTTTAAAAAGTGAAAAGTTTTGGAACCCCTGGTTTAAGGTATGTGGTTTTAAGGAGTTGCACTGTTGGAAAACACATTCAAGAGACCAAAAAAGGCCGAAAATGTGTGCACTATTGAATTTGGTGGGTCTGGTACAAAACGCCAAGGCCAAATTTTTTGTCCCAGTCCGCCTTCTGGTTATAAACCATGTAACTGTACATTGTTTCATGTCGTGGCAGCAGTCACAGATCCCAGACGCCCACTCATCTGCATCAGAGGAAACAACCTGACGCTGATTCCACACCGTCCAGTTCATCCTCCACCAGGCAGATGTTAAATCAAAAGATATTTGAATGGAGTTTGGTGTGGACTCTTCTCAGCTGTACAGGAAATAGGTTTTTGAACAAACAGACAAATATAAAAGCCTACTGTAGAATGACCAGTTCACGTCTTTGTTCCTGTGAAAACAACAAATTAAAGCAGAAGAAGAAGAACAGGTGATAATGTTACCTGTCTGAGAGGAAGACTGCTCTGATTGGGATGGAGGTTTCTGACGAACCGGATCAACGTGCTGAACTAGATTCTGTCTTCATGTCATCGCAGCTGACAGCCTCAAACGCCTTTTTTTTTTGACGTCTCAGACACAGGAAATACTTGTTTTTTTTATTTTATTTTTTATTTGAAAATATTTTAGCTACATTTCATGCTTGAAAAATGTCATACAAATAAAATTCCAGAGCATCTTTTATACCCGTCATGCAGCTGCAGTTCAGTAGTCTGGCCGCCAGGAGGAGACAAACAACATCAAACTGGTTCAGGTTTGACACCAGCATCTGATTCTGATCATGAAGAGACCGAACTAAAACACTGATTATAAAGACCTGCCAGGAACAGCAAGAGAAACATCTGTCCCCAAGTCATATCAATGTTTTATTAAAACACCCGGAGAGAAAAGAACAAAAGGTAAAAAAACATTTTCTAAAGGTTATTGATGGTTCTCTAAGGATTAACTGAATGTTCTCTAAAGGTTATGAACTTTCTCTGGAGGTTAACTTAATGTTCACTGTTAGATAACTGAACGTTCTTTAAAGATTTATTGAACATTTTCTGAAAATTATGGCAAAGTTAGCCGAATGTGGCTTCTGGTAACTTGTGATAACCTTACGATGAAGTTAAAGAAGTCTCATCTAAGTACTTTACTAGTTTGATTTGATTTGATTTGATTTGATTTATTTGGATCAAAGACAGTAAAAACAGTAATCCAAAGGATGACATGCTAAAGTAACATACTTATTTCCAGCATGGTCCTAGGTGTTACACACAGACGTTACAGACAGGAAAACAAATACACAAGACGCAGACAAACTGTAAACATCACATTACTAGTTAAATTAAGTTATTGCTTTTTAAACAGTGAACAATAGAATGGATAAACGTATAATGGATAATGGATTAGGATTACGATTCAGCTGGAATGGTCCATAAATGTAGTTCCTGGTATGAATCCTTCTTGTGTATGAGTCCAAATACAAAGTAATACTGTCGACCATTCATGTTGCAAGCCTGCAATTTACTGTTTAAGATTTAAATGCTATTTAGCTTTTAAATGAGTTCACCCAAGATAGTTTCACATCATTATGTTTGTACTTGAATTACCACCACAACGGTCATGAGTACTTTCCTCTGGAATGAACTGGAAGACAAGTTATGTCAGGAATATGTTCAGACATTGTACTGATTCTGAGTTTATTTTTAATTTGAAGTTTCAGGAAAAAACATTTTTTATTTTGTTTAAATACGACATAAAAATAATAATGTTGTTAGTTGCAGATGGACTAATCACTAATCTAATAATTAAAAGTTGACAAAAGTTAAATGACTTTTTGACTAAAACTATGAAAGAAAAAAATGACTAAAATGTAGAAAACTGAGACTAACTCAAAAATGTTTGTCACCATTAATGTTGGTTCTCTGAAGGTAATTAAACGATATCTGAAAGTTAACTGAACGTTCTGTAACGATTTACTGAAGGTTCTCTGAAGGCTGTTGGTAAATGGCCTTGTTTTTATGTAGCGATTCACTACCTATTGGTACTCAAAGCGCTTTACAGTCACAGACGCATCTACCCATTTGCTCAACACAAGCACACACACATTCACACACCAGTGCCACACACTGGGAGCAACTGGGGTTCTTCCTCAAGGACACATCAGCATGTGGCACATTCCAGGGATTGAACTGTTAACCCTCTGATTTGTGGACAACCCACACTAACTACTGAGCCACAGCCGCACATGTTCCTGTCGCTCTCCAGCATTGTAGAACAAATGATGATGACTGCTGGTGTTATTTATTTATTTATTATTTATTCATTTATATATATGATACAATGCCAAACGTTGACCTGACTTGGAGGTTGTTAACAAACTGGTGATTACTGCATTTGTTGTGAACTCTGAGTGAAGCTCTGTGGCTGGATATTTCCCACAGCAGTGCTCTCTGGGATTTGTAGTGAAGCTGAATGTGTTCAGAGTTCATTCATTAAACGACTCCTTTAATGCGCAGAGGCAGGACTGTGGGCAGAGCTTCTGCACTCAGGGGCAGTACTCGTAGTCTCCACCCCTGTCTTCACACCCGTCTATCTCACAGACTTGTCCAGTGCAGAGCCTCGTGCAGATGCAGGGTTGACGAGGTGGAAGTGAACAGGACCTGAGTGCTGACCTGCTGCTGGACGCTGAGACAGAGACACAACTTTAATCCATAATGAACAAAAAACATCTGTCAAAATTATAAACTTTTTATTAAAAAAACACATCAATCTGAACTTTGCTCTCTCGGTTTGTTGAACTGAATGTCTTGGTCACACAAACAAATACTTTGACATTTTAAATTTATCTAAGCTGATTGATTTTTTTTGTAAAAATGTTTTATAACTCTAACGTCTCAAACTCCTTGATTATACGTTTTTCCTCCTATATTTTCATTATAATCTGATTATTTTTGAGGTGAGTCATTTCCTGCAAGACACGTCTGAGGTGTTTCTGTTTCAGCTCAAACAAAAGGTTTTCTGAATGTTACCTGCATGCTTTCATGAACGTTCTGTGAAAATTAATTTAACGTTTTTTTAGTCCTCTGGAGGTTAACTGGAATTTCTCTAAAGTGTGAAGGTTCTCTTTCCGTTAACTGAGTAAACTCGGAAGAACTTTTCTGAAGGTTCTTTAAAAGTTAACTATATGTTCTCTGTTGATATTTGCTTTTTTTATTTCAACATTTCGTGTTTTAAGGTTCATCATGAGATTTGATGACTGGATGAAGAGGCGTTAGTTGTGATCCCTCTTGACGTGTTCATTGTGACGTTCTTGGTTAGACAGCAGGAAGAACCTCAGCGTTACTTATTGAGGTTTACTAGTCATTTTCTGGTTAGTCCCATGAACACTCCTAATTTTTGATTTGTTAAAGGGGCACTACACTTTTTTTACAACCTGAACCTTATTTCTAGCATAAAATACCATCGTTTACTCACCAATATCACTTTTGTTTCATTTGCACTCATCCAGGAGATAATTAGATCAGCGTATATTCATATTGCGGGAGTGACAGGGCACCCATAGACATATATACATAGACGCCGCATCGACTGTGGAGGGACGTGCCTAAAGCGCCGCCATCTTGGTACAGGGCTAGCAGAGGCAGTGATGCATGAACCTACAAAGGAAAGAGGTACTCCTCAATCTCAAAGTAGAATTATTCACTGAATTTTGGACCGATTTCTAAACGTATTGATTTGTTAAAAACGTCACACATGTAGCTAAAATGATAAAAATATGGTTTTACTACCCAAATACAAATTCTACTTAATGTTATCAGCAGACTAGCTTCTGACAGAAGATTGTAAAGAAAAGATGCAGGACTTCAACTGAGCGATTTATGATCACTTTTATTGTGTAGAAACACCATTCCTCCATAGATGTAATGCACTGTAGGAGCGAGTGGCCCTGTTCCAAGATGGCCGCCCTGTAGGCACGCCGCTCCAGTTGGCGGCAGCGCTCAATGAGGCTTCTATGCATATATGTCTATGAGGGCACCGAGACACAGCCTCTAAATAATGCATTATCTGCCGCGAAACTCGTTCATTTCACCAATGTTTTGTTATGATACGCTAATGCTATTCCCAGTTGAGTCCGGAGTTAGGGGTTATCATCATCCGGGGTCTGTAGATTGGCCTACAGACCCCGATTGATGTCTTCCTACCTGGACGAGCGGTGCGCGCACATGCGACGGTCGGCTTGTTTACCTGTAATTTGATACTGCTATGGTTCGTCCACAAACTCAGAGTTGGAAAAAAAGAAAAATATTCAGTCATGTTGCAAAAAACTAGCAGTAGCAAATTACAGATAAACAAGCCGACCGTCGCGGGTGCGCGCACCGCTCAGAGACGACATCGTCCAGGTCAGAAGAATTGAACTGTTAGAGATGTTATCACTCTGGAAACAGTTGGAGCAGATGTTTAGTCTAAGATGTATAGATATTCTTCAAACCCTACTCTTCTAATAATCAGTTGCAGCTTTAAACAATCAGCTGATTAGATTATTGATCAGTCTGGCTCCAGTCTGAGCTTTCAGTCATTGTCACGTGGTTTTCATCTGCAGCTGATGAACATCCGATCTTTTCTCATCTTTTCTTTGAGTGGAAAGAATAAAGGCTGTGGATTGTGTTTGACTCTGAATTTCTGAAATCTGAAATCTGACTGAGTTTCAGTCTTAACACATTCTGTCGTACAGCACAGCTGAGTCAGTAACGGCCTGAATTTAAGATGCCAGTGTTCAGAAAAATTAGGAAGTGGAACATTAAATATGAGTCACTCACAGTTTGTCGATTCGTCCACAGCTAGCTGCTGAGACACAAACAAGATGATCAGAGAGAATTTTTCTTCACAGCACAAGCTTCTTCAGCTTTGGAAAAACTTTTAATTCGCGGAACTCACCGATGACGACGAGTGCAGTGACCAGAAATGCAGACCAAAACAGAAGGCACACCAGAACCACTATCAGACCACTGGCGTCCTGTAGCAGAGACAAAAAATAGGGTCTCTATCTTTGAATGGAACTTGAATTGACGTGATGAATTTCCAAACACTAAACCTCAGCACAACGCCAAACCTTTTTGTGTTTTGCACTTGTTAAATCTACAGGAAGTGATTTTCAAGTCACATCTGTCATCTCACACAGGGAGACTTCATGTTTGTCACCTCTATATCCTTGATGTCGCTGAAGGAGGATGTTGGGATGTTGTCATCCATGGAGGTCATGTGATCTGCAGGAGGAGAAATTGAAAGCAGATGTTTTTCGGACAGCTGTGTCAGCAGCAGGCCGTCATGATCGACAGATATAACTGGACTCTTGATTCAAGGAAGCAGAACTTCCTGTCTGCTGTATTGAAGACTGAACTCTGGTCCTTTAGTCAAATCTGACGTCAGCTGGAAAATAAGGAACTGACTCAATCCAAACATTTGACAATAAATCTTTGTGTTTTCATCAGCTCTGTCTCAACAAACTAAAGCGTCATGATCAACAGGGATGGGACACATCTAATCCTCTAAAGGACACTCCACTATATTTGATGTTTCGTTCCAATCAGGTCGTTTGATTTTCATGTGTTGATAAAGGTTATTCAAACTGATCTGAGATCTGTTTGATTCTAAATGCTGATTCTGCACTGAACTCTAATCAAATGAAAGCTGAAACATCTCGTTTTATCAGCAGGTACTTTATCTTGAACTACTTCCTCATTGATCTGATTACCTGTCGTCTCATTACCTGTTGTCTGCCAGGTCGATGTCTCAGTGTGAGAGGTAGCTGAAACACACAATTGACACAAACAGCATCAGTTCTGAGAATAACGGCGTTAAAATAAACGGCGTTACTAACGGTGTTATTTTTTTTCAGTATCGAGTAATCTAACTGATTACTATTTCCTCAGTTACAACGCCGTTACTGACAGTTAAATGTGGTGCATTACTTGCACTGTCAGCCAGCCACAACAGCTGCAAAGGTGTTTTTTTTAGCCGCATATGTGATGATGATTGGCTAAGGTAGGGTAAGATTTCATGGTAAGCCAATCAGCCGCATAGCAGTATCACACAAGCGACCAGAGATAGTCTGCAGCAATTCAGCATTCAGAGGTAATGTTGCCGTATTCAAGGTGAAAGTATAGGCACTATTTTAACCTCATTGAGGTAAAAGGCAAGAATGTACACGTGAAGTGTACATTACGCTCTGAAAAGAGCGTAATGTACCCTCTATCTCCAACTTCAAAAGACAATTAAAAAATAATCTCCTACAAACCTATATCTAATATAAAACTGTTTCCTCATGGACTATTGGGATGTATGTGTATGATTGTATGTGTATGTAATGTTAAGTATCTATGTTATGTGTTTTAGTGCGCTCTACGTGCATTTATTCATTACCATCTGGTTACAGGTGGTAATTGTGTGATACCATTGTTTGTACCACTACCTTTTTCATGAACCATGGGCCCCCACCCATAAGCTTTTCTAGCTTTCTTGGGGGACCCATTCACTCTACCCATCTGTCTTTTACTCTTGTTGGATTATTGTAATGTCTCAAGTGGTATGGTGAATAAACTTAAACTCAACTCAAAAATTCTAATTCTTAGACGTATTTAAACATATATTTTTTTTTAAAAAGTAACGCAATAGTTACTTTCCCTGGTAACTACTCTACTTTTATAGTGGAGTAATTCAGTTACTAACTAATAACTATAACTAATTACCTTTTAAAAGTAGCGTGCCCAACAATGAACACCATTAACATCAGGAAGACCTCAGTCTGCTTCACATGAAACCACTTTATGTTGTATTGACCAGTTTGTTCTGTCGTCAATAAGAAGCTGCTTTCATTCATGTTCATGTGATGTTAGGAAACTTCAACCAGAATCAGACAAGAATCATCAACAGAACAGCTGAAGCACAAACTTCTGATGAGCTAAGCCAGCGTAGCACAATCAGCTGATGTGGATGTAAACGTTGACGGCCCCTTCACTAAATACTTACATTGTTTTCCCAAGTTAGGAAACAAGAAGTTGATGAATGAAGGGCTAATGCTAATGCTAATGCTAATAATGAAGAATAATAACTGGATTTGCAGAGGAGAGTCTGTCTGCTCTATAGCTACATCATCATACATCAATATACCACCTGTAACCATGGTATAGAAGCACAGGTCAGCTTCACCCACTCTGAATAAAGTTTGTGTTTCCGTGATTTTTTTAAAAATAAAATGTCTTCATGTTTCAGACCACAGTGATTGTTTTATAGTTAATATTAAATCATGTTTTAGTTTTGGATCAGGTTTTTACTAACAGACTCAAATCTTATTATTTGTAGAATCATATTCTCACCTCTCTCCACACTCAGATACATGTGAGATTTCTTATCATTAAATATTCCAGGTATCTTCACTCTACATCCATATTTTCCAGCGGCGTCTTCAGTGATCTTCACTATTGTCAGAGAAACGTCTCCTTGGTCCAGTCGTCCCAGCAGCTGATACCTGCTAGAATGTCGTTCTGTCACTTTATATCCATCTGTGGAGATCAGCTGATCGCTGCAGCCTCTGTTTGGTATATCTCCTCGACCCCAACAAACTTTCAGAGCTCCATATTTCTTTACATCATATTTATAGTTCAGAGTGACGTTCTGACCAGGATGACCAACAACTCTGCTGCTGCATCGAGACACTGTAAGCAAAAGAAGGACAGGAAGTTAAAACTCAACTCAGTTATTGTCTCATTATTGTCTGAGAGCAACTATTTGTTTCATCTGGGATTTATTAAAATCACCAGCTGAAGATCTGATAATTAAACTACATAAAATCTGAGCCGCAACTTTGATTCAGAAAAAGGGAAGTGTTTTTATATAATTCTGACAATTCAAACACAATATTATATTATATTATTAACGTCAACAGTAACAGATAGAGGCATCTTCAAACAAACCTGAGAGCAGAGCGAGTAGCAGTACGATCTTCATGATGAACACTGAGTGCTGAGTGTGAGTGTGAATACTCAACAACAAATTTCAACACAACACGTCACCACACAAACACTCACTCCTTTCGAGCTTTGTGAGGACCCTCCATTACAGTTTTTTTTCAGTCGCTAACAAGCGTTTGTCCAACCAGTTGTCACATTTTCAAAACTCTAAACACAATTAGCACAGCATCGGCCTTTTGTGGCCATACCATTCACACATTTCATGTCGTTTCCACACAATATGCAGTCAGTGAACACATTTTCGCAGTGCTTACATTTTCTTAACAGACAAGCTATACCTCCCAACAAAATTATGGATTGCTTTTGTATTATTTACGAATGTTACAGTTTTTCTCAGTTGCTAAAACACTAAAATCCATTGGCTGAAGAACGTTCTCAGTTGCTTGAACTCATTAAGCTAACTCTTCAGTCTGTTGTCAATACCTTAAACCATTTCACATGGTTTAGCAAAACTCTAAACACATTCTCATTCTTACAGTTTTTCTCAGTTGCTAAAACACTAAAATCCATTGGCTGAAGAAAGTTCTCAGTTGCTTGAACTCATTAAGCTAACTGTTCAGTCTGTTGTCAATACCTTAAACCATTTCACATGGTTTAGCAAAACTCTAAACACATTCTCATTCTTAAAACACATTCTGCACTCTAATGCACATGTCATCCATACTGGTAAACACAAGTGGCAACAATTACATATAAAGAGAGCAGAAATGTCATTGATTGAACACAATCAGTCAAAATTGATTTCACTTGTTTCAAATGATGTGTCAACCAATATAAGCCAGTTCAGAGAGCAAACAGGATGTTGAAGGTGGGAAAATATTGCATGTGATGTCGATGAAGTGCTCTGGCCTGACCCAGCCCAAAGACAAGAAGAAGCCCATTGATCACATGTTTAGTCCTTTGATTTTTGTCACTTTCATTGTATACTGTAGCACAGTGCATTGTAGGCTGTATATGGTACAATAAACAAATTGTATGGCCCTGAACATTGTGCTTTCCATTTGTTTTCAGTACTGACTGCTCAATAGATTTCGACTGGTTACAGGTTCATATCATCAAAGAACAAGAATTACAGTATCACAGAGATAAAGTTTTTGAGATGCAGGGTACAGCACTGTAAAAATAAGGGTACAAGAAGGAGGAAGAACAAAAAAAAAATGCAAAGAGCAAAACACAGTAATTTCTGATCAATTTTGAGCTTTTTGTATAATGACAGAAACATATGAAATTTGTTTTGAGATTAAAAATGTACTTCTCCCTGAGAACTATATGTTTTGAACAATGTGTTTTCTATTTTTTGGTGTATTGTTTACTGACTGCTTGATAGTGTATGTCATTTTGAGCAATTTGTTTATTATTTGAGAGCAGTGTTTGATTTTGAGCACAGGTAAAACTGTTTTGAGGCCAAAGTTTCATTTTGGGCACAGGTAAAACTGTTTTGAGGCGAAAGTTTCATTTTGCAAGAGGAGTCAGAGGTTTTGTAAATCGTGCTTGAAGCTGAGGTTTTGTGTTTAAGGTTTTGAGAAAATGGAGCAAGGTTTCAGAAATTGTGTTTTAGCAATTGAGAAAAACTGTAATACAAAAACAATCCATAATGTTTTTGGGAGGTATAGCTTGTCTGTTACAGTTTTTTTCAATTGTTTACACACAATTTTGAAAACCGGGTTCTTTTTTTCAAAATATAATCACAATTATCCAAACACCACACTGAATTTGCAGAATTCCTAGATTGTTTGCAAAATGTCACATTCACATTCAGTCAAAACATACACACTTCAGTCAAAACATACACACATATTTGTGAAAATGCTATTAGTTTTCATTTAACCAACACAGTCCTCAATGATCAGACACTATTGCAGCCAGTTTCACACTGCTGTGATAAATAAAAAACACATTTGTAAAAAAACTAATTTTAGGAAATAGCATGTGCTAGATTTTTGGGCAGACATTGTTATGTAAGGGATCATTTCGATGACAAAAAAATAGTGACAAACCCACAACATTCTTCATGATTAGTTTGAGATATAGGGAGAATGTACACAAATAGGCCTACTATAAACTTACCAAGCACTGCACAACACTGATGCTGCAGACTGAATATTTCAAGTATTTATTTCAATTCAAGAAATACAGTATTTCTTACCATAATCAGTTACAGTAATCAACCAACAATGAAATCAATGAAACAAATAAAATCTGTAGACAAATAAAAATTACTGCATGAAGTACATACAGTTTGACTCTGAAGAAAAAAAAAAAAGCAACAAGAATACTGTAACTATTCATCATCTCTCCGTCTGGCTGGATCAGGCCATAAGATTTCATCCACATCACAGGCTATGTCTTCATTGGCAAGGCACCGCTGGAAGAATCGCCTTGTGTGACGAATCCACCCCTGCACAGATTGGTTGAACTCTTTGTCCAGCTTCCATCAGTGTCAGTCCATGGTTGATAACATGGTCAATAAGTGTTGCACGGATTTCTTGAGTCAAATTTGGTCCTCGTCTTCTTTGTTCAGGTTCTATCAACTCTTCAAGTCCTTCTCTACCTCTTCCTCTACCTAGGCCTCTTCCTCTACCTCCTTCTCCTCTTCCTCTACCTCCTTCTCCTCTTCCTCTACCTAGGCCTCTTCCTCTATCTCCTTCTTCTCCTCTTCCTCTACCTGGGCCTCCTCCTCTACCTCCTTCTCCTCTTCCTCTACCTCCTTCTTCTCCTCTTTGAGCTCCCCCTCTCATTCTCACTCTTCTTCTAGCTCCGTCCATTTTTGATGAATACAGGTGAACTCACCTGCTGCCTTTTATAGCACACCTGAGCACTGCATTTTCAAATTAGCACGTGTGCTTCCACACCTGGTGGATGTGATTATCCAATTCGTTCATTAGTGTGGTCATTGGCAATCCGGGGCTTTGTAATGACAAGGAAGTAACCTCACAATCCTTATCTGTGTCTAAGGTGTCGAAATGTGCGTAGAGTTTTACAAATCACTGTGTGTAATGTTTTGCAAAAAGAGTGAAGCAGACATTGTGTGTAATGTTGTGCAAATCTGTGGAGGTGTTTTGCTCCTTGGAGTAGAATTTTGGAAATTGTGTGGAAATTTTTATTTTAGTGTGTAAACAATCGTAAAAAACTGTAAGAAAATGTAAGCATTGCGAAAATGTGTTCACTGACTGCATATTGTGTGGAAACGACATGAAATGTGTGAATGGTATGGCCACAAAAGACCGATGCTGTGCTAATTGTGTTTAGAGTTTTGAAAATGTGACAACTGATTGGACAAACGCTTGTTAGCGACTGAAAAAAACTGTATTACCATAAGTGTGTAGTTGGCTGGCCACATGGTTTCAGACCACCATGAACTTGTGACTTCCTGTTTGTAACATTTGCTGTCAACTGCCTGCTGTTTCAGAATCCAATAACTATCTCAAGTTAGTGAAAAAACAAAGAAAGACAGCAATTCTTTAGTTGCACTGGATAATGTTAATAAATCGTATTTTCTGCAACAAGTTAAAAAGACTCAAAGGCTGCAATACCACCGTATTATTCATTTATTTATTTGATGGGGACAGTGCACATTAATGAACATCTATTCAGACAGCCAAACACGTAAATATGCCGGATTAGCAGAAAAACATGATAAGACATAGGACAAGACAGGTAGCATTACCGGCTGAATGATGGTCAGAGGCCTTGACTGATGTTCATAGTGTTTTATTTTATTGAACCTTTTCCACTCATGAACTCACCGTAAGAGCTACAAAATGAGAACAACAAAAAACATCACTATCCCTTTGTGGACTAATGATCTTAATAACTCATAGCCTTAAATAATCCATACAAACTAAAATCATGAATTCTTTAGTTATTGCAATCACTAAAATCAACCTTTTATAACTCATTTTAAATCACTGACAATCTCTGATAGCAGTTGTTTTTAATTCAAAAATGTAACCTCTCATTTTTATATCAAATAAGCAGTTTTAACATATATCAAAGACAGCATAAGGCACACAAGTACGTTTTCCTTTTTGAGATTAATAAACCCACTTGAATGAACTGAATAAACACCTGAATTAAGCACGGAACCAACGAGGTAGCTCAGCTAATGTTGATTAGCATTTACACTAGCAAAATAGTCGCATTAATAACACCTTGAAAAACTATAAAAAGCACCACGACATGAATTCGGTGTTAAACCTTACATTAAATTAAATGATCACGAACCTTGTGCCATATCAGCCAGGACATTATTAAACATAAATGACACTTTCTTCTCACTCAATGGATGCGCTTCTCTGCACACAGGCACACTTCCTTGCATGCTGACACACCGCGCAAAAACACCGGATATACGAGTCCCTTTTTTCGCGTCCAGTATAAATAATTAAATAATAACCTGGCTTAAAAGGATATCAGTAAACAAAATTAAAACAGCACACTTATAAACTATTATCACATTCAATGTCATTTACAGGATAATAGATCACAATAAGAGCACATCACAAGACAGTACATTACTAAGTAAAATAAAAGTCAATGGTTACAAGACTGATTTGCTTTCAGTCACTGCTTGAGGTTAGTTTTGAAGGTTTGTAATATGGGACACTCCCTTATGGAGGGTGGAAGACTGTTCCAGATCTTACTGGCCTTTACAGAAAGCACATTTTATCCAAAAGCTGTTTTTTTTCTGTGTGGGACCTCACAGCCCCCTCTAGAGGAGACCCTGGTCCTAAGACTGCTGTGAGCCCTTTTTTAAGAAAGTCAGACATGGGAGGTGGAACAAGTCCTTGTACCTTAGACTTAGACTTAGATAAACTTTATTCATCCACAAGGTAAATTGCTTGGTCACAGTAGCTTAGTTGTACATAAAAAACACTCTTAAGAACCTCAGATAAAAGAACATTAAATAAAATAAAAATAAAAATAAATAAAATAAAATCTAGTTAAATAAAATAAAAATAGTATAAGCAAAAGTGTACAACTTAGCATATTAGCATATGGAATCCTTAGGCCACAGTATGTAACTCTAGATAGCGGCGCTGTTTCACCATTTTAGCTCATCTGAGTGAGTAAGTACTGTAACTCGGCCAGACGTTTCTTCCATAAAAAATTTAGATTAAATAACCAGATTTCTATTTATTTAACGTAAACTTGTGTTATGGTTCTAGTTTCTATTCTTTATTCAGAAGACTGTATCTAAACATGAATTTAAAAACTAATATGAATGTAGGTTATTAATCTACAGTGTTTAATCAGTATCATCATGTTGGTAAAAATAAATGTAGAATATTGTAGGTCTTGTGTTTCACTAAGTAATTTCAAACTATTCAGAGCGGGAATAACAGTTGAGTTGCGCATGCTCAGTCTCATTCAGAAAACAACCAATCGTTGTCAAGCAACAGCACAGCATGATTTACATGTAGTGGATATAAATACAGCGCCATGCGCCTCTTCACTATACTTTTTGAGGAAGTACAAGCTATAAACATGCCTGATCCCGTTAAAGCGCCCAAGAAGTATCTCTGATTCTATTTCGTATAGGCTACGCCCTCTAAGAGCTATCGCTGTTGGGTTTATCCCTCGCGCACCTGCGCAGTACTGAGAAAAAATAGTCCACGCCCACCCACAGGGGGCCCCACCTAGATGGAGTATAAATACCCGTGTTAACATACAATCAGCTCCCATTTTCTTTCAGCCACCAAGCTGCAAGTACTTTGAGAAACTAAAGACTCTTCAAGAAGCTAGCTAGCTAGCAAGAACTCACCATGTCGACGGCGACGGCAGCCTCCTCGGCGGACGAGGACAGGCCGTGTTCTTCCTGCGATGGCCGCGTCTCCGGCTTCGACCTCCACACCCGCTGCGGGATCTGCCTGGGAGCCCAGCACGCTGGCTTGGCTTTGACCTCGCGGTCCTCCTGCCCGTACTGCGCGCTCCTCCCTCCTGAAGAGAAGCGGCGGCGGGTTGAACTCTTCACCACGGCGGTGGACGACGTCTGGCCTCTGCGAGAGACCTACACCGTGGAGGAGGCCCTGGATGTCCTGGACCCGCCTGACTTATCGGACTTGGACGAGCCTGAGCGCTCGCAGGCTGACTTCCCTGTGCCTCCCCTCTCCCAGCCGGAAGAGCTGGAGCACGCTGGGACAGGATGTGTCCCCGGGATCCCTTCCTCTGCCACCACCGCCCTGCCATCGATTGGGGCCTAATTAAAGAGCTGCCAGACATTATTAAGCAGGCGGCCGCTCGCCAGGAGCTTCCGGTTCCGCCGGCTCAAGAGTCCGCACAGCCGGACGAAATGTACGGTGTGTTTCCCCTCGCTCAGCCGAGCAGGCGAGACGCCGTGTGGCCTCTCTTCCCGCCCATCCGGAAGTACCAGGAGGGCGCGGCGGAGGACCCGAAGAACCTGAAGGCACCTGTCTCCACCTACGTGCCAATCACCAAAGTCGGTGGTTTCAGCGACAGAGGGTTCCCCGCTGTACCTCCGCTGGAGGACAACCTCACCACCTTCTTTGGTGTCAGCGGTACGGCAGCCGGACGGCGGCCCCTACTGCCTGCACCCAGAGACCAGTACGTCGCTCGGCAGGCAGACCGGATCCACCAGTGTGCCTTCCAAGCATCTGCTGCGACAAACAACATCGCCCTGCTGCTCTCCAGCGTTCTGAAGATCGCAGCAGACCCCGGGATGCCTCCCGAGCTAGCCACGGAGCTAAGCAACACAGCCAGCACCGCCCTCACACTCTCCACTTGCTCCGCCGTCTGCATGGCCCGACAGGTCGCCTGGGCGACTCTGCAGCACCGCCGCCTGTGGCTGGAGCAGACTCGCATTCCCGAGGCATCCAGAAGAGAACTCCTGGAGGCTCCGATCCACCCGGACGGGTTGTTTGGGCCGCGTTTTCGTGCCATGGTGGACTCCATGAAAGCCGCTTCCGAGGAAGCGGAGTCCATCAGACGTCACGTGCACTGGGGCCAGCCTCCTCCGCGCCAGCAGCGCTTTGTGGAGCGTCGTCCTAACCGTCCCGGCGGCGGACGGTACGACAGCGAGCAGCGCCGGGGCCGGAGGCGACCTCCTGCAGCTGCAGGAACTGCACCTCACCACTCGGCTTCCTCCGCCACACCGGGTCGGCCTCCCTTCCCACCCTCCTCGGCTGGTCGGCAGGCTTTTCAGAAGGCCCCGAAAGCCGCCCACTCCGGCTACGGCGGGGCCAACCCTCCCTTTGAGCCTCCGAATAAGCAGGGCCGGAGACGCTGACGTGAGGGGGGGGACATGTGTGTTAATGTTCTTGATGTTAACGCTGTCGTTAGTGGGACAGATTGTTTTGAAATACAACAAAAACATCTTCCCTTAATGAGCAACATCCTACCGAACAAACAACCTGCACCTGTCTCTGCTGACACAGCTGTAGTTACTCACATGTTCCCCACAAAGAGCGAGCCGGCTCTCCCTAACCTGCCGGTTAGCGGACAGCTCGGTCTCGAAGTGTTGAAGCACTACACAACCTCTGTTTATCAAACAGATTTTTCCCCTGCACAAGGAAACCTGTGTGACAATGAGCCCATGTGCGCCTCGTGTGGATAACGCACACTCACACACTCACCTGCCCGTAAACTGCGGCTCCTCTCTCTCAGCAGAGAGCGAGTGCGCTGACATGTCGCATCATCGCGTTTGTGGACCTTCTCCCACTAAACGGCGATGTAAAGTCACTGCTGTTAGTGCGTCTAACGCGGCTTCAGGGAGATCCTCCGCTGCAGCGCAGCTCTCGGGGATTCCCTCTCAGCCCTTTCGTCAGCAGCCCCCCATGGGTCACTTCCGGGGTTTCCCCGCCTCACGTGACGGCGGCAAGGGCTCTGTCGCAGCTCATTTCCATGACAACGGCAGCGAAGCAGGAAAATGTACGCCCGCTCTCCGAGCGCTACTCGGTGAGGCAGCGCGTTTGTGTGATGGACAGCTGGATGAGCAGGCTGATAAACAGGGGTTACACCCTGCAGTTCGCCTCTCCACCTCCCCGCTTCAACGGGATTGTGGAGACGGTTCTGTCGTCTCAGGACCAGCGTCTAGCTCTCCAGTCAGAGTTGCAGGAACTTCTGGCGAAAAATGCAATCTCCAGAGTTCCTCGCGGGGAGGAAAACCGGGGGTTTTACTCCCGTTATTTTCTGGTTCCCAAGAAAACAGGGGGAATGAGACCCATTCTGGATCTGTCCCTGTTCAACAAATCAATAATGGTCAGACCTTTCCACATGCTGACGGTCAAGAGAGTGCTGGAGTGTGTGCGTCTCGGAGATTACTGTGTGTCAGTGGATCTGAAAGACGCATATTTTCACGTTCCCATCATCCCAAAGCACAGACAGTTCCTGCGCTTTTCATTCCAGGGGATTCAATATCAGTACAACCGCCTGCCGTTCGGTTATTCCCTGGCCCCTCGCACTTTCTCCAAATGTGTGGAAACAGCTCTGCAGCCGTTACACAAAAGAGGGATGAGAGTGCTGTTTTATTTGGACGATCTACTGCTGTTAGCTCGATCCGAGGAAGAAGCTCTGGTGCAAACGACAGAGTTGCTGTCACATCTGTCAAACCTGGGCTTCACCATAAACTGGAAGAAAAGCTCTCTCTTCCCCTCCCAGTCCATCACATACCTGGGCGTGGACTTGAACTCTGCCAGCATGACAGCACGGTTGTCACAGCAGCGAGTGGCTGCTCTGACAGCCCTGTTGCAGCGTGTCGCGCCTCCCCGTGTGGTGACAGCGCTGTCGCTCATGCGGCTGCTGGGGATGATGTCAGCAGCTCACGTGGTTGTCCCTCTGGGTCTCCTCCACATGAGGCGTTTACAGAGATGGTTCATTCGGTTACGTGTCGACCCCGTGCGTCACCGGAGGAGAATGATCTCCGTTCCTCCCTCCGTGGGTCCCGATTTGGCTTACTGGGGAAATCCCCGCATCCTGTCGGGCGGGATTCCCCTGGGCAGAGCTACGTCACATATCTCGGTGTTCACAGACGCATCTCTCTCAGGGTGGGGGGGGACGTGTCTGTCTCAGGTGGTGAGCGGCCGGTGGCCAGCTCACATGTCTCTCCACATAAATGCTCTGGAGCTTCTCACAGTGTGGAAAGTGGTTCAGCACTTCGCCCCTGTGCTGCGCAATCAGCACGTGCTGATTCGCACAGACAGCAAGGCTACAGCGGCATACATAAACCGTCAAGGGGGGGTTCAATCTGCTCGGCTGCTGAATATAGCGAGACAGCTCTTATGCTGGACGCACACACACTGTCTGTCCATCAGAGCAGCGTATATACCGGGCGAACTGAACAGAGGCGCAGACATCATGTCGAGGGGAGGCCCCCGTCAGGGGGACTGGAGCCTCCATTCCGATCTGGTTTCCCAGGTGTGGATCAGATTCGGCAGAGCCGAAGTGGATCTGTTTGCTGCACTCGGGAACGCACAGTGCGACCTGTGGTTCAGTCTGAGCTCACGGGACAAACCTCCGCTTGGAGTGGACGCGTTCGCACATCGTCCGTGGCCCAGGATGTTTCTGTACGCTTTCCCACCGGTTCCGCTCATCCCTCGGGTTCTGGACCGAGTGCTGGAGGAGCGGCTGTCCATGGTTCTGATTATACTCGCAGCCCTCTAAGCTAGGGGCCCCACTGGTTCCCTGTGGCTAAAAGAAAAGCCTTTTATTTGGGAGCTGATTGTATGTTAACACGGGTATTTATACTCCGTCTAGGTGGGGCCCCCTGTGGGTGGGCGTGGACTATTTTTTCTCAGTACTGCGCAGGTGCGCGAGGGATAAACCCAACAGCGATAGCTCTTAGAGGGCTGCGCCTATACTCATAGAATCTGGAGTTACAATACGTAACTAACGGTATACGTACTTTCAAACATCTCTTCGCGCGCCTGCTATGGCCCCTTCAACAACTGAACCCTATGCCTCGAAGTTTAGGCACCTTTGGGTAAGAATTAAATTCACTGGTGAAGGAGAGGCACCCAGTCGTGCATACGTTGCAGAGGAACTGATTTTCCAGTCAAATTGGATAAGTCCACGCGGCATTTATTCTTTCATCTCACTGCCGAATAAAAAAGAATTTGAGATTTGCTTCTACCAAGAACCTGCCTTACGACGATTCCTAGAGATAGTTTCATCGAAATCACCCGACCCAAAATGGAAAGATTGGACTATTGAATCGGCCTTACAGTTAGGCATCACAAACATAATCGTTAAGTTTTGGACCGCAAGAATTCCTGATGAAGATGTACAACTATATTTTAGAGAGATACTGCGAAATCCTGCAGCCCCCCATTAAACCTGTGGATGAATTTGGACTGTGGTATGGAGTGAGGAAACAGAGTGCGGATGAGGAAAGACAATGCTGGTAACTATCTCCAAATCCCTAACTCCATATCCATGGGCCCATATAACGGCCGAATTATCTATCCGGGGCAAGTGACAAAATGCTTTATTTGTCAGTCTATGGACCACCAAGTTAGAGATTGCACAACAGTGAAATGCTGGTGTTGTGGAGGCTTTGGCCATAAAACAAAAGTCTGTGAAGGAGAGAGTGAATGTTCGCTATGTGGGAAGAAGGGCCACACTTTCTTTACTTGCCCACACTCGTATTCCAATAAAACAAAAAAAGGTGGAACCATCAGCCAGACCGACAACACAGTCCAAATCACTGAACACCTTCCCTCTACAACTCCATCTTCTACAGATGAGTTTGTTCAGCCCCAGACTGTGGATAGTCAAGCATCAGAACACCCTTCTACTCAATCCCGAAAAATACATCAGAAGATTTCTCTCCAAGAAACGCAGGGTAGAACAACAGCTGTCACTTCAGCTGCCGAAGATTGCGGTGTGATCCCCCCTGACCGGACGTCAGCTGAGGCTCCCCCTGGCAGAGTCGAGAAACATCTATCAGCAGAGCCGCAGGAGATGGAGGAGACAGCAGCTGAGACCTTCAAGGAGTATAAAGAATGCGACTCCTATGCTACTCAATCTGAGAGTAGTGAAAGCGACGACGATGGCGATGAGAACAACCAGAGAAAAGAAATTAATAGTGGCAGTGAAGCATCGGAGCTGTACGAGAGCGTCAGCGATAGCGAAGAATCGGGCACCTCCATCCTTCCAGAAGCTCCATTCACCAGCTCCCCTCTTCCCCCCAGCGGCGAGGTCGTGAGCCTCTCGTCCTCCTCCAGTTTCCCTCCATCTGTCCCAGAGGAGCTCTCACCCTGTTCTCCGCAGTTATTCATCAAAGGAAAGCGCCAGGCTTCAAAGGCTGATCATGACAGAAGGAAGAGAAGGGATGACAAATCCAGTCCCCAGTAAGTAAGTAAGCCTTAAATTCAAAAAAAAAAAAAAAAAAACGGTGCTTAATAAATATAGCCTCTTGGAATGTGAGAGGTTTACAATCTAGCAAGCTGAGAAAAAAGAAAGTGGACTTTCTAATAAACACGGACTTTGACATACTGTGCTTACAAGAGCTACGACTTAAAACCCACAATGATTGTGAAGATGTTCGCCGCATGTGGACAAAAGGACAATGTGAAATCTCCATTGGGGAGAATAGCTCTGACGGTGTTGGTATCTTTTTTAATAGTCCTTCAGTAAATATTTTGAAACGAAGAGACATTATACCAGGAAGACTTTTACTTATTGACTGTTTTTATTCTGGTCAGAAGATCCGCATTATAAATGTTTACACTGCGTCTGAACGAATAAAAAAAATACAGTTATTTAAAAAGTTAAATGAGATTGTAAATGTTGGTTATAATATAATATTATGTGGTGACTTTAATACAGTCACTTGCACTGAAGACAGGATTGCTGCTACGCCTTTCAAAATGAGCCGGGAAGGTAAATTGTTAAATGAAATATGCGTCAATGCGTCTCTTTCTGATCTGTACAGAGTCCTCTATCCTCACACTACACACTTCACAAGATTTGACCACAAATCACAAATAAAACCCAGGAATTATGATACAGTTTTTACTGAACAATCAGATCATCTCATAGTTAAAGCCTCGGCCCAGTGTGGTTCCACAGACATTAAAGGATTCTGGAAATTAAATACTAAATGCCTAAAACATATAGATTTGGTAAGCGAACTAAAAGGGGAAATTTGTAAAATTATAGACTTAAGATTTCTGGTCAGATCTGATGCTGAACTGTGGGAACTATTGAAGAATAGAGTGAAGGACTTCTTTAAATGCAAGTGTATTGAATTAAATAAGATGAGAAACATTAAATATAAGGAGGACATGTGGAAATATATTGAATTAAAAAGCAAAAAAGACAGATCAGATGAAGAAGAAAACATCCTGACTAAATTGAAAAGAGACATTGACATTGTAAATAATGACTTGCTTTTTAATATACAAAAAACAATCGGAAGTGACAACATAGTAAACACTTCATATGCTATCTCTGCTAGTCAGAAAAAGCACAGCAACAATTTTATAGATACCATCAAAGACTGTGTCGGCAGGTTATATTTTAACGAAGGACAGAAGAGAAGTGTTATTTCTCAGAGCTGCTCTCTGATGTACAAGAGCTCAGACCCTGATGAAACCGTCCTGAACTCCTTTTTGAGTGATGTAGTCCCACATGAACCAAGTGTTTTTTCTGCTCTGTTGGGCGAGGTCAGGAGGGATGAGGTTATTAATGCTATTAACCAACTAAATGTGGGTAAATCTCCAGGTCCAGACGGACTACCAGCTGAGTGCTACAAACTGTGCTTTGGAAATGTAATTGACCTCCTGACCTCAGTTTTTAACTCAAGTTTAAAGAGTGGTGCCCTCTGTGATTCCTTCTACCAAGGTGTGATGTGTTTGATATATAAAAAAGGAGACAAATCTGAATTAGATAATTATAGACAAATAACTATTATGAATGCAGACTATAAAATATTAGCAAAAATAATAATGAATAGATTAAACGATGTACTAGACGTAATAATAGAAAAAGAACAAACATGTGCCATTAAGGGTAGAAGGATGTGGGATAACCTATGCACTCTTAGAGAAGTTGTCTATAACGGGGGGACGGACTTTTATATAGTTGGCCTTGATCAAAAGAAAGCATTTGATTTTGTATCTCATCAATATCTATGGGCTGTAATGAAGGCTTACGGATTTCCTATGGAGTTTATTAAAATGACACAGTTGCTGTATACAAAATCATCGGTACAAGCTAAAGTCAATGGAATATTAACGGAACCCTTTCAAGTCAATCGGGGTGTGAAGCAAGGCTGCCCCCTGAGCGCTGCGCTTTACATCCTAGCCATCAGCCCCTTAATAAATATAATAAATAAAGACCAACGTATTAAGGGTTGTATACTGGACAGACACAGAGTAGCTGCATTGGCGTACGCTGATGACATCACAGTCATAATTAGGAATCAGAGAGAATGGGAAGTCTTGAGACAACATCTGGATCACTACGAGCAAGCATCAGGAGCAAAGCTGAACCAAAATAAATCAGAAGCTGTTTGGATTGGAAACGAACAGAACAAACCTAAAATTAATATCCACATAAAAGAAGAAATTAAAATCCTTGGTATATGGTTCAGCGGAAACGACTGCTGCTTATCAAATTGGTCCAAAAAAGAAATCGAAATAAAGGAAGAAGCTCTAAAGTGGGAAAATAAAAGCATAAATTACAAAACTCGAGTTAATATAGTTAAAACACATATTATGACTAAACTCCTCTTCTTATGCACGGTGTATCCTCCCCCACCAAAAGTCATAATGAGACTAAATAAAATCTGCACCAAATTAATATGGGGAACAAACAGAGAGGTAACGAAAAGATATATTATGTATAAAAGTAAGAACACTGGTGGATTAGGAGCACCGGATTGCGAAATAAAATTGAAAATTCCCTTTGTTAAAAATGTAGTCGAAGCGCAAAACAGAAAAGCTTACTGGACAAAGGATGGGAAAGGACATTGGAGTAAACGAAGAGGCAGAGCTCGATCTGGCGTTCCATATTATAAACTCCTTTTTGGAGATTTTAAGACGCAGAAGGAACATTTGAATATTGACTGGGCTAACTCGACCTCTAAAGACATTTACAAAATAATCAATGAAAATAAAAACGAAAAACCCATTCAATATAAATATGTAACTCAGACTGACCATCAACAAATAATCAAAAATATTAATGATAAACTTTTAACTAATAACATTAGGGACACCACTTGGCTAATTTCAGTGGGCAGGCTCCCAGTCAGAGATGTTGTCAAATGGAGCTGTTTTGTAAAAACTAAAAAATGTCCAATGACAGACTGCGAAGAAGATGAGACTCTTCAACATCTTTTAATAGAATGTTATAGAACAAAAGAAATTAGGAGTAAACTGTATACTGTGGGTTTTAATGTTAAAATCAATGAAAAATCTGTTATGTATGGCATTTTTTGTGAGAAACTGATCGATTCTAAGAGACGTCTGTTCTGGCTGGTGATGTGTGTTATAAACTCCCACATCTTAAAAACGAGAACGAAGTCAGCCATGGAACAGAAAATGATCAAGAGCGACTTCGTTATTAAGAACATTTTAGCAGACCTCAGGAGGAGGAAGACTATAGACTTAAAGAACAATAGTCCTTTACCCTGGAACAGCTTAGACATATGAAAACCCTCCTCACTGACATACTTGATGTATTAGACTAAATATTGTGATGGAATGTGTATGTGTGTTTATGTATATATATGTGTGTATGGATGTGTGCGTATGTGCATGTACGTATGTGGGTATATGTATGTGTGTATATATGTATGGAAGTGTATGAATGTATGTGTATATACTTGTATATGTGTATATATGTATGTATATGTTGGATGTGTATGTATGTAGATACAGGTAGATGGGTGTTAAGATATGTGTGAATATGTATATACACTATATTACCAAAAGTATTCGCTCACCCATTCAAATGATCAGAATCAGGTGTTCTAATCACTTGGCCTGGCCCCAGGTGTATAAATTCAAGCACTCAGGCATGCAGACTGTGAAACAAGACATTTGTGAAAGAATGGGCCGCTCTCAGGAGCTCAGTGAATTCCAGCGTGGAACTGTCATAGGATGCCACTTGTGCAACAAATCCAGTCGTGAAATTTCCTCGCTCCTAAATATTCCACAGTCAACTGTCAGCTCTATTATAACAAAATGGAAGCGTTTGGGAAAAACAGCAACTCAGCCACGAAGTGGTAGGCCACGTAAAGTGACGGAGAGGGGTCAGCGGATGCTGAAGCGCATAGTGCAAAGAGGTCGCCGACTTTCTGCACAGTCAATTGCTACAGAGCTACAAACTTCATGTGACCTTCAGATTAGCCCAAGTACAGTACGCAGAGAGCTTCATGGAATGGGTTTCCATGGCCGAGCAGCTGCAGCCAAGCCACACATCACCAAGTGCAATGCAAGGCGTCGGATGCAATGGTGTAAAGCACGCCGCCACTGGCCTCTAGAGCAGTGGAGACGCGTTCTCTGGAGTGATGAATCACGCTTTTCCATCTGGCAATCTGATGGACGAGTCTGGGTTTGGAGGTTGCCAGGAGAACGGTACATTTCAGATTGCATTGTGCCAACTGTGAAATTTGGTGGAGGAGGAATTATGGTATGGGGTTGTTTTTCAGGAGCTGGGCTTGGCCCCTTAGTTCCAGTGAAAGGAACATTGAATGCTTCAGGATACCAAAACATTTTGGACAATTCCATGCTCCCAACCTTGTGGGAACAGTTTGGAGCGGGCCCCTTCCTCTTCCAACATGACTGTGCACCAGTGCACAAAGCAAGGTCCATAAAGACGTGGATGACAGAGTCTGGTGTGGATGAACTTGACTGGCCTGCACAGAGTCCTGACCTGAACCCGATAGAACACCTTTGGGATGAATTAGAGCGGAGACTGAGAGCCAGGCCTTCTCGACCAACATCAGTGTGTGACCTCACCAATGCGCTTTTGGAAGAATGGTCAAAAATTCCTATAAACACTCTCCTCAACCTTGTGGACAGTCTTCCCAGAAGAGTTGAAGCTGTAATAGCTGCAAAAGGTGGACCGACATCATATTGAATTCTATGAGTTAGGAATGGGATGGCACTTCAGTTCATAGAATGAGTAAAGGCAGGTGAGCGAATACTTTTGGTAATATAGTGTATGTAGGGAGTGAGTATACATGGAAATATGGGCGTGTATGTATGAATGAAGGTAGGCACACATTTTTGTATCTGGAAGGATTTTATATAAACACAGGTTAACTGAAAGATGTACCTTGTCAATGGACTGTCTTATACTGTGATGTGGTGGAATGCAATCATGTTTGTAACCATGTTGTTAAAAAAAAATTTTGAATAAAGTATCTTTAAAAAGTTAAAAGCGCCAGTCATGGCCCCCCCACCAACTGAACCTTATGCCTCGAAGTTCAGGCACCTTTGGGTACTTTTTGAGATAGTACAAGTTATAATCATGCCTGATCCCGTTAAAGCGTCCAAGAAGTATCTCTGAGTATACGTACTTTCAAACATCTCTTCGCGCGCCTGCTATGGCCCCTTCAACAACTGAACCCTATGCCTCGAAGTTCAGGCACCTTTGGGTAAGAATTAAATTCACTGGTGAAGGAGAGGCACCCAGTCGTGCATACGTTGCAGAGGAACTGATTTTCCAGTCAAATTGGATAAGCTCACGCGACATTTATTCTTTCATCTCACTGCCGAATAAAAAAGAATTTGAGATTTGCTTCTACTAAGAACCTGCTTTACGACTATTCCTAGAGATAGTTTCATCAAAATCACCTGATCCAAAATGGAAAGATTGGACTTTTGAATCGGCCTTACAGTTAGGTATTACAAACATAATCGTTAAGTTTTGGACCGCAAGAATTCCTGATGAAGACGTACAACTATACCTGGAAAGATATTGTGAAATCCTACAGCCGGCCATCAAACCAGATTACCCTCCGATCAGGAGCAAAATCTGAACCAAAATCTGAACCAAGACAAATCAGAAGCTGTTTGGAATGGAAATGAACAGATCAAATCAAAAATTAACATCCACATAAAAGAAGAAATTAAAATCCTTGCCATATGGTTCTAAAAAGGAGATAAGGTGTTCTCCAGGAATTAGCTGGTTATTTAGAGCGGCAAGGTGTATGGGGTGTGTCCCCGTTAAAAGACACCGAGGCAGATGTCCAGTTTCGTGGTGGATTTATTCGACTGTGGTTCTATAATAAAGATACAAATAACAATCAGTACAGAACACACTATACATAATACACACATAGTAATATAACTCTGGAAATAAGGACTGTATTCAGCAATAAATCAAATCAAATATGGTAAATAATTACTTCACATGAGGCATATAGCACCAACACGTTAAGTATTAGCTTATTAGCTGAACATCAAGCAGCATGAGATAGCATTAGCCATATTCACCGGTAAACAATAAACATTAGCATATCCAAAAAAGGTTTAAAAAGGCAACTGGACT
Source organism: Chelon labrosus (assembly GCF_963514085.1). NCBI lineage: Eukaryota > Metazoa > Chordata > Actinopteri > Mugiliformes > Mugilidae > Chelon > Chelon labrosus. Next base: position 15,607,336 of record NC_140350.1, on the reverse strand, counting down.
TGTAGAGTTTGTTCAGAAGACGTTTCACCACTCATCCGAGTAGCTTCTTCAGTTCTGGTGGACTGGTGTGAAATCTGAGGTTTAAATAGGAACTCCTCCTGAAAAACTTGCTTGTTATGCTAATAACAAGCAAGAACTGAACACCAGAACTGAAGAAGCTACTCGGATGAGTGGTGAAACGTCTTCTGAACAAACTCTACAAGTCCAGTTGCCTTTTTAAACCTTTTTTGGATATACCATGACCTGGATGACTGAGAACCTTCACAGACAATAAACATTAGCAGAATATAGCATCCAACTTGGACAGTAAAACGCCATTAGACTCACCTTCTATCATTTACACACAATAAACCCAGGACATACAGGTGAATGTTGGGAAGACAGGTAAAGGGCAAATCACAAGCTATCCACTGCTGTCTCCGGAGGAAAACAAACTTTCACAGCTACGGCATCTCACACACAGGTGTGGTGCGTTAAATAACGTCGGAACGGCTATGGTGCGTTCACGAGCGTCGGACATATGAAAAACTCACCAAAAAACACAATATAATTGAACAGTATTCAGTTGAAAACACCTAAACAACATGGGCTTTCTAACAGGTTCAGTGGAAACGACTGCTGCTTATCAAATTGGTCCAAAAAAGAAATCGAAATAAAAAATGAAGTTCTAAAGTGGGAAAATAAAAGCACAAATTATAAAACTCGAGTTAACATAGTTAAAACACATATTATGACTAAACTCCTCTTCTTATGCACGGTGTATCCTCCTCCACCAAAGGTCATAATGAAACTAAATAAACTCTGCACCAAACTAATCTGGGGAACAAACAGAGAGGTAGCGAAAAGATACATTATGTATAAAAGCAAGAACACTGGTGGATTAGGAGCACCGGATTGCAAAATAAAACTGAAAATTCCTTTTGCAAAAAATGTAGTTGGAGCACAAAACAGAAAAGCATATTGGACAAAAGATAGTAAAGGACATTGGAATAAACTAAGAGGCAGAGCTAGATCTAATGTTCCATATTACAAACTCCTTTTTGGAGATTTTATGAATCAGAAGAACCACCTGAACATTAACTGGACTAACTCGACTTCGAAAGACATTTACAAGATAATCAATGATAATAAAAACGAAAAATTAATTGAGTATAAATACGTAACACAGACTGATCATCAACAAATAATTAAAAATATAAATGATAAACTTATAAGTAATAACCTTAGAGATACCATCTGGTTGATCGCAATAAACAGACTCCCAGTCAGAGCAATTGTCCAGTGGAGCTGTTTTGTAAAAACTAAAAAATGTCCAATGACAGATTGCGATCTCTTAATAGAATGCTACAGAACAAAAGAAATTAGGAATAAAATAAAAACCGTGGGTTTTAATGTCAACGTTAATGAAAAATCTGTTATGTACGGCATTTTTTGTGAGAATCTTATCGATTCTAAGAGACGTCTGTTCTGGCTGGTGATGTGTGTCATAAACTGCCACATTTGGAAAACAAGAACAAAGTCAGCCATGGAACAGAAGATGATCAAGAGCGACTATGTCTGTAAGAATATTTTAGCAGATCTCAGGAGGAGGAAGACTATAGACTTAAAGAACAACAGCCCTCTACCCTGGACCCTTTTAAACATATGAAAATGTTTCACTGGCATTGATATATATATTTTTTTCCTCTCCGCATTAGGTTGAAGATTATTTTGTGTTTATATGTATATGTTGCATGTGTATGTAGGTAGATACGGGCATACGTGTGTATGAATATACACTATATTACCAAAAGTATTCGCTCACCTGCCTTTACTCATTCTATGAACTGAAGTGCCATCCCATTCCTAACTCATAGAATTCAATATGATGTCGGTCCACCTTTTGCAGCTATTACAGCTTCAACTCTTCTGGGAAGACTGTCCACAAGGTTGAGGAGAGTGTTTATAGGAATTTTTGACCATTCTTCCAAAAGCGCATTGGTGAGGTCACACACTGATGTTGGTCGAGAAGGCCTGGCTCTCAGTCTCCGCTCTAATTCATCCCAAAGGTGTTCTATCGGGTTCAGGTCAGGACTCTGTGCAGGCCAGTCAAGTTCATCCACACCAGACTCTGTCATCCACGTCTTTATGGACCTTGCTTTGTGCACTGGTGCACAGTCATGTTGGAAGAGGAAGGGGCCCGCTCCAAACTGTTCCCACAAGGTTGGGAGCATGGAATTGTCCAAAATGTTTTGGTATCCTGAAGCATTCAATGTTCCTTTCACTGGAACTAATGGGCCAAGCCCAGCTCCTGAAAAACAACCCCATACCATAATTCCTCCTCCACCAAATTTCACAGTTGGCACAATGCAATCTGAAATGTACCGTTCTCCTGGCAACCTCCAAACCCAGACTCGTCCATCAGATTGCCAGATGGAAAAGCGTGATTCATCACTCCAGAGAACGCGTCTCCACTGCTCTAGAGGCCAGTGGCGGCGTGCTTTACACCATTGCATCCGACGCCTTGCATTGCACTTGGTGATGTGTGGCTTGGCTGCAGCTGCTCGGCCATGGAAACCCATTCCATGAAGCTCTCTGCGTACTTGGGCTAATCTGAAGGTCACATGAAGTTTGTAGCTCTGTAGCAATTGACTGTGCAGAAAGTCGGCGACCTCTTTGCACTATGCGCTTCAGCATCCGCTGACCCCTCTCCGTCACTTTACGTGGCCTACCACTTCGTGGCTGAGTTGCTGTTTTTCCCAAACGCTTCCATTTTGTTATAATAGAGCTGACAGTTGACTGTGGAATATTTAGGAGCGAGGAAATTTCACGACTGGATTTGTTGCACAAGTGGCATCCTATGACAGTTCCACGCTGGAATTCACTGAGCTCCTGAGAGCGGCCCATTCTTTCACAAATGTCTTGTTTCACAGTCTGCATGCCTGAGTGCTTGAATTTATACACCTGGGGCCAGGCCAAGTGATTAGAACACCTGATTCTGATCATTTGAATGGGTGAGCGAATACTTTTGGTAATATAGTGTATGTGTGAATATGTATATATGTAGTGGGTGGGTGTATGTGTATGTATATGTGTGTATGTATATGTATATATATAATATTGTAATATTGTAGAACTGTAATCACGTTTGTAACCATATTGGTTAGCATCATGAACTCGTTTGTCAGCGACATCTTCGAGCGGATCGCCGGTGAGGCCTCCCGTCTGGCTCATTACAACAAGCGCTCCACCATCACCTCCAGGGAGATCCAGACCGCCGTCCGCCTGTTGCTGCCCGGAGAGCTGGCTAAGCACGCTGTGTCTGAGGGTACAAAGGCCGTTACAAAGTATACCAGCTCCAAGTAAACTACTGCTCTAAAGAAAACAACAAAGGCTCTTTTAAGAGCCACCCACTACAACTCTAGAGAATCTTCTCCTTTTTTAAAAACAAGGGGTTGGATGAAGATGCTACATGCTACAGTGAGCTTTATCTAGAGTTTATTAAATGATCAGCAGAATTTACACTGATGTCAAACATTTTAATTAAAAACATGTTTAAACATTAAGTCTTTCCAGTTACTGCAAGTCTTTCCAGTTACTGCCATCAGGCCGCCGTTAGAGTCCCCTCTTTCAAGAAAAACACTTACAGAAACTCATTTATTCCCACTGCCATCAAAATTTTAAACGAACAATAACAACCCCCTACTTGCCCCCCTCCCCCTCCTTCCTTCTTTTAGATGGTTATCGCATCATGGATTATTTATTTATTTATTTATTACATATTGACTGATTGCACTAGTCACTTTCCACTATTTCAAGTCTGCTGTTTCTTTGTGGTTAGTCTGTATGTGGTGTTTGTGTTCTGTTGTTCATGTTGACCCATGCTGAAGACAATTTTCTGACTTGTCAGATAATAAAGTTTTTCTGATTCTGATTCTGATTCTGATTCTGATGCACTCCATATGGGAAGTAATCCATACATTTCATATCTAAATTCTATACACCAGTTCTCAACTTGTTTTTGGCTTGACCCTCTCTATGTCCTCCTGACTGGGTTGGTGCACCCCGAATCCTGCCACATGTTTGTGCTTTTTTATTGCCATATTAAAAGCATGTTTAATCATGCTCAAATAACCAGAACACACAACTACATAATCACAACAGACTGAAACACTAAAAAAATTATCACTTTTTTTATTTTCATCTGAACACCAAACAAATAATGTAAAGCCACTTAGCATACTGTTACATCAACATCACCTCCCACCCCACATACATAGGATGAAAAGTAATCGACTGTAAAAAAAAAAAAAAAAAAAAAAGTGTATATATTTTTTTTGTTTACAGGCAATTGCATTTTGATTAATCGGCAGGAGGCTAATACACACAACAATAAGCACAAGAGAAAAACTAAAATGAAAAAGTGACTTGTGGGATAGCTAATATATACATACTGACCAATTCAACATGTCAAATGAGGTAGATCAGATCAGGGATGGACTGGCATCTGGGCCTTTTCCCGGTGGGCCAACGTGCTATTTGTCACTCCCGACACTTTTGTTTTGATTTACATTTTGGTTAGGGTTAGTTGGTTATTTTTCGGGGGCGGCACAGTGGCGTGGTGGTTAGCACTGATGCCTCACAGCAAGAAGGTTTCAGGGCCGATTGGGCCTTTCTGTGTGGAGCCTTCTATGTTACAGAGCTTTTTGGATCACCACCCACAACAAAATGACAGAAATCCAGTAGTGCAAACGGAATTCACCAGTAAAAACAGATGAATGCTGCTTTGAGATTCATTACTGTGATGGAGTGGTGGAGTATACATTTTTGTAGTGTTAATAAATGACACTTTTGGAAGTATCTCACGGATTCCCGTTAACTCATTGCATGGCTTAAGGCAGTGGTTTTCAAAGTAGGGGATGAGGCCTCCTGGGGGCTCGGACAATTGGAGGGGAGATAAGAAAAAAATTGCAAAAATAAAAAAATACAATCTAATTATTTTTTAAATCATTTTCATAGTAATAAAATATAAAATAATAACATTATAATAATTTCGATATGATCGAAATGTTATTTGCCATGCTCATCTTTCTGATTCCCTGCCAGTAGAAACATTGTTCATGACCTCATAATCTGTGTAGACCTGGCGGTTTGTGCCATTTATCAAGCTGCTTTGCCCCTCAAGTTAGCGTGTAAATGGACAGTTCTTTTGACAAGAAAGAGACTGAAGGAACAGACCAACAGCCCTGCTGAGGAGGACACTGCTGCAAAAAACCTGAGAACTCCTGGCCAACTAAAATCAGAAAATATGAGGCAGCACTTATGCTAAACAAATTTAATAGTTATTGAATAGTGAATAAAAGTAAGAAAAAACATTCTAATAGTTGGTGTTTCTTTACATATTTGGTAGCATTGTCCGTGGGTTTGCAAAGGGGGTCCTTGGCCAGAAGCTAATGCTGTTTGGGGGACCTTGGCATGGAAAAGTTTGGGAACCCCTTACTTAAGGTACGTGGTTTTAAGGAGTTGCACAGCTGGAAAACACATTCAAGAGACCAAAAAGACCGAAAATGTGTGCACTATCGAATTTGGTGGATCTGTCTGGTACAAAATGCCAGGGCCGAATTTTTTGTCCCAGTCCGCCTTCCAGTTATAAACCGTGTTACTGTACATTGTTTCATGTCGTTTCATATCCCAGATGCCCACTCATCTGCATCAGAGGAAACGACCTGAGGCTGATTAGACACCGTCCAGCTCATCCTCCACCGGGCAGATGTTAAATCAAAAGATATTTGAATGGAGTTTGGTGTGGATTCTTCCCAGTTGTACAGAAAATAGGTTTTTGAACAAACAGACAAATATAAAAGCCTACTGTAGAATGACCAGTTCACGTCTTTGTTCCTGTGAAAACAACAAATTAAAGCAGAAGAACAGGTGATAATGTTACCTGTCTGAGAGGAAGACTGCACTGATTGGGATGGAGGTTTCTGACGAACCGGATCAACGTGCTGAACTGGATTCTGTCTTCATGTCATCACAGCTGACAGCCTCAAACACCAGTTTTTATTTTATTTTTTATTTCGTTTCAGATAGAAATACTTGCTTTTTTTAATTTTATTTTTTTATTTGAAAATATTTTAGCTACATTTCATGCTTGAAAAATGTCATACAAATAAAATTCCAGAGCATCTTTTATACCCGTCATGCAGCTGCAGTTCAGTAGTTTGGCCGCCAGGAGAAGACAAACAACATCAAACTGGTTCAGGTTTGACACCAGCATCTGATTCTGATCATGTTAAATAACACAAAGACAAACAAAGAAACAGAACTAAAACACTGATTATAAAGACCTGCCAGGAACAGCAACAGAAACATCTGTCCCCAAGTCATATCAATGTTTTATTAAAACACCCTCTGAAGGTTATTGATGGTTCTCTAAGGATTAACTGAATGTTCTCTAAAGTTTATGAGGAGGTTAACTTCATGTTCTCCGTTCGGATACCTGAACGTTCTTTAAAGATTTACTGAACATTTTCTTAAAATTATGGCAAAGTTAGCCGAATATGGCTTCTGGTAACTTGTGATAACCTAAGTACTTTACTAGTTAAATGAAGTTATTGCTTTTTAAACAGTGGACAGTAGAATGGATAATGGATTAGGATTACGATTTAGCTGGAACGGTCCATAAATGTAGTTCCTGGTATGAATTCTTGTTGTGTATGAGTCCAAATACAAAGTAATACTGTCGACCATTCAAGTTGCAAGCCTGCAATTTACTGTTTAAGATTTGAATGCTATTTAGCTTTTAAATGAGTTCACCCAAAATAGTTTCACCTCATTATGTTTGTACTTGAATTAACACCACAACAGTTATGAGTACTTTCTTCTGGAATCAACTGGAAGACAAGTCATGTCAGGAATATGTTCAGACCTTGTACTGATTCTGAACATATGAGTTTAATTTAAAAAAAAAAAAAATGAAATAAAAATAATATTGTTAATTGCAGTTGGACTAATTTAATAATTAAAAGTTGACAAAAAATTAAATGACTTTTTGTTGACTAAAACTATGAAAGATAAAAATGACTAAAATGTAGAAAACTGACTAAATCAAAAATGTCTGTCATTAGCACTGGTTCCAGCATTGTAGAACAAATGAAGACGACTGCTGGTGTTTATACAATGCCAAACATTGACCTGACTTGGAGGTTGTTAACAAACTGGTGATTACTAGCCTAGAATCTAGACGCGCCCCTAGCGGCTGCAAATTACATTTGCTTCCAGGGTCAGTCTAGTTACTCTCCGTTGTCTTGAGATTTCGAAAAATCCAAGAAGTACCGGGCCAATCACGAGTCGGTGGGTGGGCTTAACATGATGACGACTGACCTGCGACCATAAGTTCCGTGAATTACGCGTGAATTCCTCATCCTGCTAGAACTACCAGAGCAATGGCTGCTGCTAGCGAACAACTTTCTTTCGAATCGGCTTTGGCCGCCACTCTGAAAGACTTGAAGTTAAGCTTTTCTCTGAGAAAAGAACAAGAAACTGCACTGAGGTCGTTCTTACAAAAGAAGGATGTATTTGGAGTTTTGCCAACCGGATACGGCAAAAGTTTGATCCACAGCTTAAAAATGATTAATGCAGGAGCGATTTTCCGTCGCTCTGACTACGTCACCTTCTTCGTTGCTCTGATTGACTGTAGCGCTATCCTATTGCGTGGAGAGGGAGTTTGAAAGACAACCGTTTATCCCACCCCTCTGGTTGAGCCCTGTCTATGGAGAGTGCCCAGACCCTACATTTAGGGCCCGTCCACACGGAAACGCAAAAACGCCGAAACGCAGAAGTTTTTCATCGTTTTGGCCTTTCGTCCACACGTATCCTGTAAACGCATAGCCCTAAAACGCACTTTTCTGAAAACGGGTCCCAGGGTGGAGAAATTCGCATACGCAGCTCTTGCGTTTTCATGTGGACGGCGAATACGGGGAAAACGATGACGTCATCGCCACACTCCCGAGCAGCTTTCCACATCCCGCGAGACGTCTCGTAACAACATCAACAACAATGGCGGACTACATGCTAGTTTTCATGCTGGAGACGATATTGAGCCTATATGGGTTACTAGGGCAAAATATCATGCTCCTGTGCCACCACGCTGAGCAAAAAAGGCGATTTGTAAACAGCGCTCAAGCTTTATGCGCATGCTCCGCATCTTCCTCTCCATTTTTGGTGAATTTCTGAAACCGAAACAGCGCCACTTATAGGCCTGGAATAGGAAGTAGCGTTTTCGGTCGTGCTGAAACGGATCCGTGTGGACGCGGATATTTCTTGAAACGATGATCGAAAACGGAGAGGGAAAAGATCGTTTTCGTACGTGTGGACGGGCCCTTAATGTGGGTCTGGCTCGTCAGGCTAGGTGATTACTGCATTGGTTGTGAACACAGCAAGAATGAGTGAAGCTCTGTGGCTGGATATTTCCCACAGCAGTGCTCTCTGGGATTTGTAGTGGAGCTGAATGTGTTCAGAGTTCATTCATTAAACGACTCCTTTAATGCTCAGAGGCAGGACTGTGGGCAGAGCTTCTGCACTCAGGGGCAGTACTCGTAGTCTCCGCCCCTGTCTCCACGCCCGTATATCTCACAAAGTTGTCCAATGCAGAGCCTCGACTGCGCAGATGCAGGAATGACGAGGTGAAAGTGAACAGGACGTGAGTGCTGACCTGCTGCTGGACACTGAGACAGAGACACAACTTTAGTCCATGATGAACTTTTTATTAAAAAAACACATCAGTCTGAACTTTTTTTCTCTTGGTTTGTTGAACTGAACATCAAATAATTTGACATTTTAAATTCCTCTAAGCTGATTGATTTTTTTTTGTAATCTGAATATTTTTGAGGCGAGTCATTTCCTCTGGAGGTTAACTGGAATTTCTCTAAAGTGTGAAGGGTCTCTTTCTGTTAACCTTTCTGAAGGTTCTTTGAAAGTTGACTCTATGTTCTCTGTTGATATTTGCGTCTTTTTTTTTAACATTTCATGTTTCAAAGTTCATCAGGAGATTTGATGACTGGATGGAGAGGATCGTTAGTTGTGATCCCTCTTGATGTGTTCATTGTGACGTTCTTGGTTAGACAGCAGGACGAACCTCAGCGTGACTTATTGAGGTTAACTAGTTACTTTCTGGTTAGTCACATGAACGAGTTTTCAAAGTTTCTGTTTCTGCTCAAAGACAAAGCAATGGAAACTGAAAACCTGCTGCTCCTAATTTTTTATTGGTTAATATTTTGCAATATTAACCAATAAAATGTAACTGTTCTCAATTGTTTTAGAGATGATATCAATCTGGAAACAGTTGGAGAAGATGTTTAGTCTAAGATGTATAGATATTCTTCAAACCCTAGTCTTCTAATAATCAGTTGCAGCTTTAAACAACCACCTGATTAGATTATTGATCAGTCGGGCTCCAGTCTGAGCTTTCAGGCATTGTGAATTGGTTTTCATCTGCAGCTGATGAACATCTGATCTTTTCTCATCTTTTCTTGTTCGAGTGGAAAGAATAAAGGTTGTGGGTTGTGTTCGACTCTGAATTACTGAAATCTGCCGTGTGGTTTTCCGATCTTATACTCGTTCTCAAGTTTCAGTCTTAACACACTCCGTCACACAGCAACAGCTCAGTCAGTGACGGCCTGAATTTAAGACGCCAGTGTTAGGAAGTGGAACATTAAATATGAGTCACTCACAGTTTGTCGATTCGTCCACAGCTGGCTGCTGAGACACAAACAGGATGATCAGTGAGAATTTTTCTTCACAGCACAAACTTCTTCATCTTTGGAAAAAACTTTAAATTCGCGGAACTCACCGATGACGACGAGTGCAGTGACCAGAAACACAGACCAAAACGGAACGCACACCAGAACCACTATCAGACCACTGGCTTCCTGTAGCAGAGACAAAAAATAGGGTCTCTATCTTTGTATGAAACTTGAATTGACATGATGAATTTCCAAACACTAAACCTTAGCACAACGCTAAACCTAGCCTCATCCCTAGCCCTAGCATTACTCCTACACCAAGTGTCAACCCTAGCATCAACCCTAATCCTAACCAAATGAGCTTCTTTGAAACCGTTTTTTGTTTTTTTGTTTTGTATGTTCATTTTATTTTTTGTGTTTTGCACTTGTTAAATCTGCAAGAAGTGATTTTCAAGTCACATTTGTCATCTCACACACAGGGAGGCTTCATGTTTATCACCTCTGTATCCTTGATGTCGCTGAAGGAGGAAGTTGGGATGTTGTCGTCCATGGAGGTCATGTGATCTGCAGGAGATGGAAATGAAAGCAAATGTTTTTAGGACAGCTGTGTCAGCAGCATGACGTCATAATCGACAGATATAACTGGACTCTTGATTCAAGGAAGCAGAACTTCCTGTCTGCTGTATTGAAGACTGAACTATGGTCAAATCTGACGAAATGTTTGGACTGACTCAATCCAAACATTTGACAATAAATCTTTGTGTTTTCATCAGCTCTGTCTCAACAATCTAAAGTGTCATGATCAACAGGGATGGGAACACACCTAATCCTCTAAAGGACACGCCGCTATATTTGATGTTTCATTCCAATCAGGTCGTTTGATTTTCATGTGTTGATAAAGATCATTCAAACTGATCTGAGATCTTTGATTCTAAATGCTGATTCTGAACTGAACTCTAATCGAATCAAAGCTGAAACACCTCGTTTTATTAGCAGGTACTTCATCTTGAACTACTTCCTCATTGATCTGATTACCTGTCGTCTCATTAGCTGTTGTCTGCCAGGTCGACGTCTCAGTGTGAGAGGTTGTTGGTGTGGTCGTTAGTGTAGCTGAAACAGATAATTGACAAAGAGCATCAGTGATGAGAATAACGGAGTTAAAGGTGCAGTAGGCAGGATTGCGAAGATCCAGGACTTAGCCAAAAAATTTGAACATCGACAACTTCTCAGTCCCTCCCCACTTTCCGCTAAAGCCCAAAACGGTCTCCAAAGCCCCTCCCCCCACAAGGGAGAGCTGTGAACAATAGAGCGCGTGCATATTGGCCCTGGAATACTGTGCACGAGCAGAGAACAGAGAGAGAGCGAGTAAACAGAGTGTGACGGCGAGCGCATATACAGGCACAGCGAGCGCGTAGAGAGTGGTCTTTATGCGCGCTGATTATGTTTTTTATGCGCGCGGATTTTGGCACTAGATTGACGCCATACGAGCGCGTGTACAGAGACCGCGAGCGCGCAGAGAGTGTCAGCAAGCGCGCAGAGTGTGACGGCGAGCGCATATACAGGCACAGCGAGCGCGTAGAGAGTGGTCTTTATGCGCGCTGATTATGGTTTTTATGCGCGCGGATTTTGGCACTAAATTGACGCCATAGAGGAGGGCGCTATGAAATGCGTGTCATGAGCAGTGATTGACACTCTGTTAGATACACACCTGGACGTGATTGGTGCATCTGAATGTGGAGCGGTGGATGTCTTGCAAATCGCGCTACAGGCTCTAGGAGGGGCCAGAGGAGCCGATTTTTTTTTTTTTTAAATGACCTGCTTTATGCAATTATACTTGAACATAGGGTCAGTTTCAGCAAATATGACAGAAAGTTAGTTTTATAAAAGTTGCCTACTGCACCTTTAAAATAAACGACTTTACTAACGGTGTTATTTTTTTCAGTATCGAGTAATCGAACTAATTACTATTTCCTCCGTTACAACGCCGTTACCGTTACCGACAGTTAAATGTGGTGCATTACTTGCGCTGTCATTCAGCCACAACAGCTGCAAAGGTGTTTCTTTTAACTGCATAAGTGATGATGATCGGCTAAGGGAGGGTAAGATTTCATGGTAAGCCAATCAGCAGCAGGGCAGTGTTCCAGGCATAGCAGTATCACACAAGCGATCAAAGATAGTCTGCAGGAATGGAGAGTTTGGAGCATTCAGAGGTAATGTTGCCGCATTCAAGGTGAAAGTATAGGCACTACTTTAACCTTATTGAGGTAAAAGGCAAGAACGTACACGTGAAGTGTACATTACGCTCAGAAAAATTCTAATTCTTAAACGTATTTAAACATATACATTTTTTTAAAAAAGGAATGCAATAGTTACTTTCCCTGGTAACTAGTTACTTTTATAGTGGAGTAATTCAGTTACTAATTTAGTTACTTATTGGGAGAAGTAACTAATTACCTTTTAAAAGCAACGTGCCCGACAATGAACACCATTAACATCAGGAAGACCTCAGTCTGCTTCACATAAAACCACTTTATGTTTTATCGATCAGTTTGATCTGTCGTCAATAAGAAGCTTCTTTCATTCAATGTTCATGTGACGTTAGGAAACTTCAACCAGAATCAGACAAGAATCAACAACAGAACAGCTAAGACACACACTTCTGATGAGCTAAGCCAATGTAACACAATCAGCTGATGTGGATGTAAACGTTGACGGCCCATTCACTAAATACTTACATTGTTTCCCCACGTTAGTAAACAGGAAGTTGATGAACGACTGAGGGCTAATGCTAATGCTAATAATGAAGAATAATAACTGGATTTGCTGAGGAGAGTCTGTCTGCTCTATAGCTACATCATATCAATATACCACCTGTAACCATGGTATAGAAGCACAGGTCAGCTTCACCCACTCTGACATAATGTTTGTGTTTCAAACCACAGTGATTGTTTTATAATTAATATTAAATCATGTTTTAGTTTTGGATCAGGTTTTTACTAACAGACTCAAATCTTATTATTTGTAAAATAATATTCTCACCTCTCTTCACACTCAGATCAATGTGATATTTTTCATCATTAAATAGTCCAGGTATCTCAACTTTACATCCATATCTTCCAGCGTCGCCTTCGGTGATCTTCACTATCGTCAGAGAAACGTCTCCTTGGTCCAGTCGTCCCAGCAGCTGATACCTGCTAGAACGTCTTTGTGTCACTTTATATCCATCTGTGTAGATCAGCTGGTCACTGCAGCCTCTGCTTGGTAAATCTCCTCGACCCCAACAAACTGTCAGAGCTCCATATTTCTTTACATCATATTTACAGTTCAGAGTGACGTCCTGATCAAGATGACCAACAACTCCACTGCTGCTGCATCGAGACACTGTAAGCAAAAGAAGGACAGGAAGTTAAAACTCAACTCAGTTATTGTCTCATTATTGTCTAAGAGCAACTAAGTGTTTCATATGGGATTTATTAAAATCACCAGCTGAAGATCTGATAATTAAACTACATAAAGTCTGAGCTGCAACTTTGATTCAGAAAAAGGGAAGTGTTTTTATATAATTCTGACAATTCAAATATTATATTATATTATATTATATTATTAATCTCAGTAACAGATAGAGGTGTCTTTAAACTAACCTGAGAGCAGAGCGAGTAGCAGTACGATCTTCATGATGAACTCTGAGCGCTGAGTGTGAGTGTGAATACTCAGCAACAAATTTAAACACAACACGTCACCACACAAACACTCACTCCTCTTTCTAGCTCTGTGAGGACCCTCCATTAAAACGTGCAAGTTGCCTCCTCAACTTACAGTTTTTCTCAATTGCTAAAACACAATTTCTGAAACCTTGCTCCATTTTCTCAAAACCTTAAACACAAAACCTCAGCTTCAAGCACGATTTACAAAACCTCTGACTCCTCTTGCAAAATCAAACTTTCGCCTCAAAACAGTTTTACGTGTGCCCAAAATGAAACTTTCGCCTCAAAACAGTTTTACGTGTGCCCAAAATGAAACTTTGGCCTCAAAACAGTTTTACCTGTGCTCAAAATCAAACACTGCTCTCAAATAATAAACAAATTGCTCAAAATGACATACACTATCAAGCAGTCAGTAAACAATACACCAAAAAATAGAAAACACATTGTTCAAAACATATAGTTCTCAGGGAGAAGTACATTTTTAATCTCAAAACAAATTTCATATGTTTCTGTCATTATACAAAAAGCTCAAAATTGATCAGAAATTACTGTGTTTTGTTCTTCCTCCTTCTTGTACCCTTATTTTTACAGTGCTGTACCCTGCATCTCAAAAACTTTATCTCTGTGATACTGTAATTCTTGTTCTTTGATGATATGAACCTGTAACCAGTCGAAAGCTATTGAGCAGTCAGTACTGAAAACAAATGGAAAGCACAATGTTCAGGGCCATACAATTTGTTTATTGTACCATATACAGCCAACAACATGGTCTATGATTGTTGCGCGAATTTCATCGGATATTTCCACTCTTTGTCTTCCTCTTCCTCTTCCTCTTCGTCCTCCTCTTTCTCTTTCTTGCCCTCCTCCTCTTTCTCCTCGTCCCCCACCTCGCATACGCACTCGTCCTCGTCCTCTCACATAAATTCTTCTGTCCATTCTCACACTTTCTCATTCCCACCTTCAACAACCTGTTTGCTCTCTGAACTGGCTTATATTGGTTGTCACATCATTTGAAACAAGTGAAATCAGTTTTGACTGACTGTGTTCAATCAATGACATTTCTGCTCTCTTTATATGTAATTGTTGCCACTTGTGTTTACCAGTATGGATGACATGTGCATTAGAGTGCAGAATGTGTTTTAAGAATGAGAATGTGTTTAGAGTTTTGCTAAACCATGTGAAATGGTTTAAGGTATTGACAACAGACTGAACAGTTAGCTTAATGAGTTCAAGCAACTGAGAACCTTCTTCAGCCAATGGATTTTAGTGTTTTAGCAACTGAGAAAAACTGTAATAAAAACTAGAAGCACCAGCTGCAGAAAGAAGGAAACCCACAAACAGGATCGGACTGTGTTCTCATGAAAACCATCAGTGTTAATTTTGACAGCAAATTTTGATTTAGTTTTAATCATAGTCTTCTGACGAAAGTATCATTTTAGTTTTAGTCAACTAAAAATCATAGGATTTTAGTTGACTAAATAATTTTAGTCGGCTAAAATATGAAGTGTTAACGGTAATTCATGTTTTTTAGTTTAACAAGTATTTCTGAAGATAAAATAAAAAACATCTGTTATGGAATGGTATTAATGTTTAAATGTGCAATCCTTATTGGCATAGATTTCACTCATTCTATTTGAACAAACTGCTATGGCTAACATGCTAACATGCTAACATGCTGAGCTACAGCTCGTTAACGTAACCAGAGTTGCTAGTTATTGCACCTGACCAAATTCGATTTGGGCCTCAGTTGTATTTGCACTTGATAAACCAAAACTAGCGAGGGTAGCAACTCTTAACAAACTTAAAACACTGAACAGCACATAGTAGTAGATACCGTAGACAGCCATGATATACATTTTGGAGCTAACGAGCTAACTAGCTTACCTTAGTATGGATTTCAGGATAACTCGTTTGCAAGTGTCGCTTCAAGTTCGTTGTGTTTTGTTTATTTTTGTTTATTTTTTTTATTTTGTTTATGTTTTATTGATCAGTTTGATCTGTTGTCAATAAGGAGATCCTTTCATTAAAAGTCCATCTGAGATTAGGAAACTTCAACCAGAATCAGACAAGAATCAACAACAGAACAGCTGAGACACACACTTCTGATGAGCTAAGCCAACGTAGCACAATCAGCTGATGTGGATGTAAACGTTGACGTTTCTTTCACTAAATACTTACGATAGGCGTGTTCGACTTCATGCAGATATGTGCAGATCTGACTTGACGTGATGCATGCTGGGTTGTTCATGCTCATAGACCTCGAATATGATTGGTTAAAATGAACTTGTTCAACCCAGCATGCATCACGTCGTCTGATCTGCACAGATCTGCATGAAGTCGAACCAGAGCCTCGAACACGCCTATTGTTACCCCACGTTAGGAAACAGGAAGTTAATGAACGACTGAGGGTTAATGCTAATGATAATAATGAAGAATAATAACTGAATTTGCAGAGGAGAGTCTATGGGGCCATTATTGTAGCAAAACTATCTACAAATGTGTATTTCAATCCGTGTGTGTGTAACTACATTTGCAAATGTGTAAAAAAAATCTGTGTGTGTGTAACTGGATTTGCAAATGTGTGAAAAAAATCCGTGTGTGTAACCAGATTTGCAAATGTGTAAAAAAAAAATCCGTGTGTGTAACCAGATTTGCAAATGTGTAAAAAACATCTGTGTCTATAACTAGATTTGCAAAAGTGTAAAAAAAAATCTGCGAATGCGTACATCGATCTGTATGCGTAGATAAACCTGTAAATGTGTGGTCTGTAAATATCTGGCCTCTCCATTGGATGTGTTCTTACACGTGACTTTTGCTACACTTCTGCCGCGGCAGATCCGCAAATGCGTGCAGCGATTTGCAAATGCGTGTGGAGATTTGTCTGTGTGCCTCCGTAGCTATACAGCTACATACCACCAGTGGGCGCTAGGCTAGCACCCAATGATATTAGCTACCGGCTACCTGGGCTGGCTGGTACCACAGACTGCTGGGACGAACAGTGGTCCCGATCCCGATACAATGGAGGCTGGATGGCGTGCTGTAACTACATAACAGGGCTCTCACGCATTAAAATAAGTTCATCCTCCTGGGCTTCCACTTCCAGCTCTTCTTTGACGTGTGCACGCACTTACTATTTCACCTGGCGACTAGAAATACTATTTTGTCCCATCGATTTGCTGATAGGTCGCTGATTCAAGCAGAGGAGTCTGCTTTCGCCTCATCCATTAGTAATTACTCATTTTAAACAGTCTATGTTAATAATGTGCGGCGAATTTTATCACTTATCAGCGTGAGAAGTGTGGCGTGTGAACTTATTGAATGTGTGTGTCTCATTTGAGAGCCTTGTTATGTAGCACGACATCCAGCCTCCATTGCATCGGGATCGGGACCACTGTTCGTCCCAGCCATACAGTCTGTGGTACCAGTGCTACATAACAAGGCTCTCAAATGAGACACACACATTCAATAAGTTCACACGTAAGTAAGGCCAGCCCAGGTAGCCGGTAGCTAATATCATTGGGTGCTAGCCTAGCGCCCACTGGTGGTATGTAGCTGTATAGCTACGGAGGCACACAGACAAATCTCCACACGCATTTGCAAATCGCTGCACGCATTTGCGGATCTGCCGCGGCAGAAGTGTAGCAAAAGTCACGTGTAAGAACACATCCAATGGAGAGGCCAGATATTTACAGACCACACATTAGGCGCGTTCGACTTGATGCAGACAGAGCCCGTCTACGGAGAGCCTTCCCACTCTCTATTAAGTCCCATTGTAACGAATTTTGGTTGCAGTTCCACCAGATTTCCACTGGGGGCGATCGCCATGAGTGCAACATGAATGGGACTCTATGGAGCCAAACGGCTAAATGTGTCTCTTTCACCCGATTGTCGTTGAGAAATCTCAGATTTGATTGTAGGTTTTGCAAGTTCAACATGGGTTATAGGTCAAAAGTTGAATGAACGAGAACTTATGTCCTTTCGTTTTCTTACAGGTTGAGTTGTTGTTGCCCATAACACGCTAGCATTGTGCTAATGAACGCTGATTGGTCAGTGAAGGACTGATTACGACCAGATCCCGCTTGACGGCATCGTGGCATCCGAAGCGGGACCAGAATGTTAAGACGGACTTTTTCGCCCAAGTTTTTTTTTTTTCGGCCCGGTCTTTTAAAACAACGAAACAGAAACTCTTCTAGCACGATTATTTACCCGTGTCAGCTGTGTTGTCCATGCCTCGAGAGAAAAGAAAGTGCAGAGCGCGAAAGCACCAAAGCAGTGACTGAAGGATTGCCGTAAAGCAGTATCTGGTCGTACGATGTGTATGACGTCATTGACATTTTAAAATACTTTTTAAAGCAAAATAAGTGACTCTAAAAAATCTAACACCCAGCAGTGTGTAATTTCTTTGCATCTCCTTTCAAATTCAATATTCAAATTACTGCACAAAAAATTATATCCTGAGAAAAGTGGATTTTGAGGGGTACTGCTCCATAGACCGCCATTCATTCTGCACTCGTCCTGAGAGCGCCCTCATGTGGAATCAGAGTGGAACTGCAACAGTTCAGAACCCGGAAGTTCAGTGAGAGTGGAACTTCTCCCCATATTAGACGTTCTCTGATGCAGATCTGTCTGAGTCTGACTTGACGTGATGCATCCTGGGATGGACGCAATGCATGCTGGGATGGACGCAATGCATGCTGGGATGGACGCAATGCATGCTGGTTAGAAATTCTGTCCGACTTGAGTCTTTTTTTTTTTTTTTTTTTATAAACTTTATTAGGTCAAAATAGTCATACAAATTGGTACATCAACAAAATAAAATATCGCCAGGGGGTTTCAATGCAAATAATACAGTAGAGAGACAAGCTTTCATACAAAAACATTATAAAGCGAACATAAATTCAGCGTTTTTACGGCTTTCATATTAATGGATTTTTCAATAGATTTAATGTATTGTTTGGCTTCATTTTTAAAAATAAGAAAAAGTGGTTTGTGATTTGAGTATCTGCATTTGTGGATGTGCCATTTAGCTAACTGTAAAATAAGATTGATGATGTAATATTGTTTTTCTTTAGCAGAAGGAATTTCAGTGAAGCCAAACAATACATGTTCAAAGCACAGGGACAAAAGAGGTTCAATCAAGTGACAAATCAGGTTACAAATATCTTCCCATAACTTGGTTGTGAAAGGGCAAGACCAAAATAAATGAAAAACATCTTCAGGGTGTCCTGCACAGAAAGAGCAGTTTAAATCTATATCTTTTATAAAACGCTGTAAAAAAACTTTAGATGGATAAATTCTATGAATTATTTTAAAGGATACTTCTTTTACTTTATTATTAATCATGAATCTAGCAGGTAGGTTCCATATTTTTTTCCAGTTAAGGTTATTAATAAAGTTATTCCAATAAGTTACTACATATGGAATCGATACGACTTCTTTCTGAAATAAAGAGCGTATATTACGATTACTTTTACGTGTTGAGAAGAAACAAACCTGGCCTATATCTGATTTGGTTGGATCAAAGGGCAAAAGTGTTGGGTTCTGTACAAATGTACTTTTAAATAACATAATTACCCCAGAAGGGATCGCATTTATGACTATATTAAATTCACTAATAGGAATAGGGATTCTATATTTTAGGATAAATTCTTGATATGTAAATAATGATCCATTTGAATTAAACAGCTGATGAACTAAAAGTATGTTGTGTATAAACCAATGGGAGTAAAATAAAGATTTGTTTCTATATATAATGTCTCTATTATTCCATATGTAGTACCTATGTGGCGAAAAATTATGTTTATATATTAATGACCAGAAAAGAAGCATCTGTTTGTGGAAGTTGGATAGCTTTAAGGGGATTTTTTCAATATTATAGTTACAGAATAAAAGGAAATTTAAGCCTCCTATTTTAGAGAAAATAAAGTTTGGAATAAAGTTCCATGTTGAAGAGGGGTTCTTGAGGAATTGTTTTAGCCAATTAATTTTAAAGGTATTGTTCAGAGTGTGAAAATCTAGGAAGTTAAGACCACCCTTATCATAAGAGTTCATTATTACTGTTTTTTTAATGTAATGGCATTTGTTTCGCCACACAAAGTTAAATAGCATCTTGTCAATGTTTTTTGAAGTCTTTTTGTTAACATCAAGAGATAGAGCAGCGTATGTTAAACGGGATAGTCCCTCAGCTTTGGTTAGCAAGATCCTGCCTCTCAATGACAAATCTCTCTGCAGCCACTGATTGAGTTTTTTCTGGGTTTTATCAATAATTAAGTTAAAATTTAAATCACATCTGGTCTCCTTATCCTTAGTAATAACAATACCTAAGTAAGTAACAGAGTCTTTTACAGGTATACTACATATAGAAGGGATATTACAGAGTTTGAGAGCAAGCAATTCGCATTTCTTTAAATTCAAGCAAAGTCCGGAAGCAATAGAGAAAGTATTAATCAAATCAATGGCTAAAGGTATCTGAGAGCTATTTTTTAAGAATAAGGTTGTATCATCAGCCAGTTGGCTGATGATAACGTCGTTGCCAGCTATTGAGATACCTTTTAATGGACTAAGCTTTATAGAGTCAGTGAGTAGCTGCGTACATAAGAGGAAAAGGTAAGGAGAAATAGGGCATCCCTGCCTGACTCCACGTTTGAGGAAAAAACGGGGAGAAGTACCAGAATGCAATTTGATTGAGCAGTTTCCGTTTGTGTACATTGTTTGGATGGCACTGCTGAAATATGAACCGAAGCCAAATTTTTCTAGGGCATGAAAAATAAATTTATGTTCTATTGTATCGAAAGCTTTGTAGAAATCTAGAAAAAGAATGAAACTTTCATCAAGGCATAAGTCCGAATAATCAATTAAATCGAGCACTAATCTAACATTGTTAGAGATGTGTCTATTTCTCATGAAGCCGGATTGAGTTTCATCAATTATATAGTCTAAAACAGATTTAATTCTTTTAGCAAAAATCAATGCAAATAATTTGTAATCATTGTTAAGTAGACAAATTGGGCGCCAATTGTCAATAAAGAGTTTGTCTTTCTTTGGTTTTGGTATTAAAGATATAAGGCCTTGGGTTAAGGTGGGAGGAAGGGATCCATTTCTAATACATTCTAGGAAAAGACCTAAGAGGAAAGGTGCAAGCTGTTTGGAGAATGTTTTATAAAATTCAGAGGTAAGACCATCTGTGCCTGGAGATTTATTAAGTTTGAGATGTTCGATGGCCAATAGAACTTCCTGTAGTGTAACTGGTTTGTCACAAGATTCTTTTAAGTCAATATCAATTGATTTAGTTTCTGTAAGAGACCCTAAAAATTTACGGGTAGACTCTTCGCAGTATTTGGATTCATATAGTTTGGTGTAAAAATCTGAACAGAATTTGGCTATTTTACGGGGGTCATCTGTAATGTCTCCATCAATATTTAATTTTTGTATTGTGTTGTTTTTAGCAAAATATTTTTCAAGTCTAAAAAAGTAAGCAGTATTCTGCTCCCCTTCCTCGAGCCACCTTCTTCTACTTCTCACAAAGGCCCCTTCGGCTTTCAGTCTATAAATGTCATCTAATTTGTTTTGTAGACTAATTAAACGCTGAGAATCATTTTCAGTTATATTTACCTGAATTTTTTGTGTTATTGATGTTATTTCTGAGATTAGAGCTTCTTCTTCAGCTTTTTTGGCTTTTGTAACCGAACTTCCATAAGCTCTCAGGAATTTTGATAATTCAAATTTTAAAATTTCCCAATTACTACAAAAATTGTTTTCTACTAAAGACTTCTGCCAGAAGCGTTCAATTAATGATTGGACAGTTTTAGAGACAGTGTCATGTTTCAAAATAGAACTATTCAGTTTCCAGTAAGAACTTCTATGGTAAATATTAGGATTAAGAGAGATTTGTATTGAGATTGCTTTGTGGTCTGTTAAAGGAGTAGGGAGGATATCGACTTTGATAATATCACTATCAAAACAGTTAGAAATCAACCAAAAGTCTATGCGGGATAAGCTAGAATATGTTTTATTGTTCCAAGTATATGAACTCACACCAGGGTTTTTTTCTCTCCATATATCGATTAAGTTGAACTTATGCATAAATTGTATTAAACTGGAGGCCATATAATAATTGGATCGCGGAGGCCACCTGTCTTGAAGACCATCCAGAGCAATATTAAAGTCCCCCCCCATCACTATCATTGCATTTGGATATTTAGAAAGCCAATGTAGGAAGCGCGATTCTAACACATCAAGCAAAACATCGTTTTCACCCTTCGAATTGTATCCATACAGGTTAACTAGCAGAATTACAATATCATTGAAATTAATAATCAAAATAAAGAAATGACCTTTAGGATCACCTTCAGAATGTAATATGTCCCCGTTAAAGGAGTTCTTCAGAATAGCAGCACCTGCTACTCTTTCTGAACCATGAGATAACCAAATATCGTTACCCCACTGTGCTTTCCATAATCGTGCATCATTTTTAACTGAGTGCGTCTCTTAAAAAAAAGAAAAATCAGTCTTTTGTTGTTTTGCAAATAGAAATAAAGCTTTTCGTTTGATATTCTGCCTTAGCCCCCTGGCATTTAGAGAAAAAACAGAGAAAGACAATGTAACAAAAAGTACTAATAACAAGTACTATAAAAGGTAAGGTTCTGGGAAAATATAAGGAACAGTCTCTATCCCATAGTAAAATAGAACAACAATACTATATAATTCAGTGTTAAACAATCTCCGCAGGTAGATATTTTCAGTAGAAAATGGCTTCAGTTTTCAGTTTTCAAAATAGAAAAAAAAAAGTAAGTATTAAGGAGGAGAAAGAAAAGTGTTTTAATTACAAAAAGTACATTTTACATTCTTAGTTTCTTTCCATGTCCCCCATCATGGTAATAATGAGCCATAGATATTTTCAGTAGAAAATGGCTTCAGTTTTCAATTTTCAAAATAGAAAAAAAAAGAAAGTATTAAGGAGGAGAGAGAAAAAGTCTTTCAATTACAAAAAGTACATTTTACATACCTAGTTTCTTTCCATATCCCCCATCATGGTAATAATGAGCCATAGTCAATGTCATTTCGTCTGGAATTTAGAGATCGATCTTCAGCGTCTCCTAGTAGATCCTTTTTAAGCGTGGGGAGCCGCCCCACT